>NC_089755.1:12225530-12248030 GCF_040412425.1 Macrobrachium rosenbergii
AGAAATTAATTTCTCTCATGATTCGGATTCACAATAGAAGCTGTAGGTCCGTTGCTAGGTAACCAATTGGTTCTTAATACGTAAAGAGAAATCTAATCCTTCGGCCAGCCTAGAGCTGTTAATCCCAGCTCAGTGGTCTTGTTAAACTAAGGTATACTTAACTTTTTATTCTAGCTAGTATGTCTAATACCATAAATGCGCAGTTTGAAAAAATACGATGATAAATACCGACTTCTTTATTTTGAGGCCGCGATAAGACCGTTTCTGCCCGAAGTGGCCGAAGACACCATTCGTATCACAAACTTTCTCTGAGAGATCGGCTGAGCTTTTTTTTTTTTTTTTTCTTAGGGATTTCATATCAGCTTGGGACGATGATTCAGAGTTCGTTCGATAGCGGAAGGGAAAGTGGGGGTTCTCAATGAGTTTTTTCAAAGGCGGGAGAGATTTGTGCTTTTTATTTGTTAGATAATTGTGAGAATAATCTGTAGTTTCTGTACAACAGGAAATAAACCTGTATGAAAATGAGCTCAGAATATGTACACGTAGAAGTAGAAGTGATAGTGACATGTACATGAGGATACAGACAATAAAGAGATCCAGAATATAAAATTAAGATAAAGTACTAAGATCTAAAGGTGGAACTGGGGAAAACCCACAGCTGCACTAAGTAATAGTTAGAGGTGTTGGACAAGACTGGAAGGAAGGCAGAGAATGGAGGTAAGTAAAGGCTAAATTGAGTGTACAGCTTCGGGGCCGAAGGGACATAAACACCGTTAATGAGTATTTTGAATAAACTGCTACAATTACTTCATTGTATTTGTGATGTGGTCACTTTGGTTCCAGAACTTAAATGATTTCCCTGGGTAGAAATTGTAGCTGTCAACGAGATCTGAAATAATATATGAAAGAGAAAAAAGTACAGTAGCTATCACAAAAGAAATCCCAAAGCCTAAGAAGTGGTTCTGAAGTCTTCACATCTTATGAAATCACTTCATGACAATGAATTTCAGGGTGGAGATATTATTATTATTATTATTGTATTATTATTATTATTATTATTATTATTATTATTGTTCAGAAGATGAACCCTATTCAAAGAATATGGAGCTCATTACGAAGTACGAGAAGGTAAAGGGAAATACAGAAAGAGAGAAGAGATCTCACTTATGAGATAAAACTTAAAATAAAAATCTCTCTCTCTCTCTCTCTCTCTCTCTCTCTCTCTCTCTCTCTCTCTCTCTCAGTGAAGCCTCCAATTCCAGACCAGAGTCTAACAGCCTCGAAATGATCGAACTCAGGGTACACCTCGGGGCAGGAAAAGTTCCTGAGCCAATTTGCCCGACGATGGACGTCGTCATCGAGTGATCAGGAACTCGGAAAACGAGCTGAATTTGTGATATTCTAAGCTGTATTGATTGGATTATCCCCTGGTTTTGCTTTACGAATATACTGCTCCAATTTCCTAACCAAATCACTGTTATCGTTATTATTAAGGTCTGGCAAGGCAGTTACTGAGGAACTTACCTCGTTTGATATGAAACCATATCTCTCAGTTCCTCAATTCCTCAAACGTTTGTTTGGAAACGTCTCCAAACGTTTGTGAAAATCGAGAGGAAATTAAATGTCTTTGCGGTTCAATTTAAAAAAAAAAAATAATTAGAATGATGATTACTGTCACAACACGAAAGGGCCGTATTGTGTGGAACTGTTAATGGGTGAGAAGCATTTTCAAGTTACTGGAGTTGATTAAATCTGCTACTTTAGAAATACTTTACATTATATAAATCAAAGAAACAGTACTTATTGGACGACGGGAAATATACCATAGCTAGAGATAAGCTCTCTCTCTCTCTCTCTCTCTCTCTCTCTCTCTCTCTCTCTGTGGAAAAGACATAGATATGAAATAACAACAAGGGAATTTGTAAGGTGCAAGTGCGTAGGGCTCCGTGGTGAAACTTTCGAGCTCAAGATATTATGGTTTTTCTTTTTCGTTAGTTTGATTTTTGCCACTTCAAGAACATTTAATCTTGAACTTTTAGACTTTCAGAATTCCAGACTTCCAGACTTTTAGACTTACAAACTTCCAGATTTTTAGACTATCAGGCTTCCAGACTTGAAGACTTTTATACTCTCAGGGCTTCAGACTTTAAGACTTCAGTCTTTTAGACTTCTCAGACTTCCATACTCTTGAACTTCAGACTGAGAAAATATCGACTTTCACCATTTTTGTTAGTTAAATCAAACGCATTCAGATATAACGAAGCAATACGATAACCTACTCGATGTGGAAGAGAAAAAATAGAGAAAAAATCTTGTCACAGCGTCAACGATACGTGGCGTTCAGTTCTGTTCCTGCAAATTCAGTTGATATAATCTGGCTACAGTGACCTTGCTTGTTTTTTCGAATCAACTATGATACAACTTTAAAGGGAATTTAATCATCTATAGTACAATCACTTGCTTCAGTGTTTTTAAATTGTTTTTCTATTGTAAACACACTTTTAAATAATAATTTTCATTTACCTGAACACTTTCCAAACTAAGGGTGAAAAAGAATTTAGCGAATGCTGTTTTACTGTCGAGTCCTTATTTATAAAAAATACTTATATTTCACTTTTTACTACATTTTTAACAGTGAATATAGCTATATATACATCAGTCATCAATGACTGCAGCCGTTGTTACTTTGGTGCCAGTTTGCAGGTAATCGGCCAATCATGTTAGGTCAGGATGATTACGATAAGAGACGGTTCTGAGACGTATTAAGTTGCAGTAAGTGATTATGGAAAGCTGGAATGCTTACTACTACTACTACTACTACTACTACTACTACTACTACTACTATCTAATAATAATAATAATAATAATAATAATGGCTGTTTCTACGGCATTCAATTTATATAAGAGTCTTCTCTATTCGTCTTACAATCTTCTTTTCATCAGCGTGTAGATGGTGTATCAAGTTTTTCTGGAGACATTTTATATAAAGTTTTCCTGTTGTCTTGGTTTAGCAAGACAACAGAAATTCTCTTACCTCTTAGAAGATGGCACAGAACTGAATAACAGGAAAACTTTATACTACCCTTTAAGTGTACGCAAAACAACAGGAAAACTTTATATAAATGTCCTTAGGAAACTTCAGACACCATCTACACGCTGATGAAAAGAAGAATGGGAGACGAATAGAGAAGACTAACTCAACTGAATGCCGTAGAAACTGCCAATAATAATAATAATAATAATAATAATAATAATAATAATAATAATAATAATAATAATTAATAATAATAATAATAATAATAATAATAATAATAACAAAGTTTACAGATGCTTATCTGGTCTCTCTCTCGTTCCCTCTCATTCCACAACTTCATTTCTCCTTCTTGGAGAAACGAAGCAACAGAAAAGAAAAAAATAATTTCATTGATAGCGGTGTTCAGGTTCTCTATAATAATAATAATAATAATAATAATAATAATAATAATAATAATAATAATAATAATAATAATAAAGTTTCCCAATTCTTATCTCTTTTTCCACCACTTCATTTCTCCTTCTTGGAAAAAATCTCGAAAAAAGGAATAATTCTACTGATAACAAAGGCGCCTCTCACAAAGGTCCCAAGACTAATAATTCCTTTCCTTTCAAAAGCTGTTATTAATTGGATGACGAAGGCAACTGGAAGGAACTGTTCATTTCTTTGAGGTTTTTCTTTCTGGTTTCATCGTTCAGTGAATAAGGTCAATGATTCTTCCTCACTCCAGAATCTGAATCTAGATCAAAGACAGTGGCTCTTTTGAGATGATTCCCTGAAGAAATTCAAATTTTGGGAATGATTTGGGCTTGCTGGCCTTTCTGTTAATGCAAATCTCGATCAGGAGTTTGTGTGGTGTCTTGTTCGTAATGGGACCAGATGAGAGAGTTGTGTTACATTGTTAAAAAGGAAATAAAGTGAAAGGAAGGTTCGGAAGAAACTTCTAATTGATGTGGTGAGTCTAACGCCGGCGACAGCTGGGAAAGTTTCTTGTTTATGAAGGTGTTAAAAGCGCCATTTTGGTTTTAAAATATTGCCCAGTATCCACACTTACGTGTTCAATAAATCTAAATGAAATTCAAATCATAATAAACAAGTAAAAAATGAGCCGAAGTTTCTTCGGCGCAATCGAATTTTCTTTACAGTGTATAATGCTGTATGAAACTCTCAGCCGGCCTGTGTTGTTGTGGTGCCAGACGCAGGATCATGGCCAACTTTAACCTTAAACAAAATAAAAACTGCCGCGGCTAGAGGGCTGCAATTTGGTATGTTTGATGATTGGAGGGTGGATGATCAACATACCAATCTGCAGTCCTCTAGCCTCAGGAGTTTTTAAGATCTGAGGGCGGACAGAAAAAGTGCGGACGGACAGACAAATAGTCATCTCCATAATAGTTTTCTTTTACAGAAAACTAAAACATATCTTTCTCATAAAACTTTAAAATATTCGATAAATCGAAACGAAACTCAAATCATTAGGGAAAACGAACCTTCCTAAAGCGGACACGAAAGTGATGGTGGGAAACAGTTCGGAAATCGTGCAACCTTTTGGAGTTCCTGAGACGCTCAACTTACTTCATAGGGCAATGTATTTTTTTTTTTTTTTTTTTTTTCCAGGACTGAGAGCCTGGCTTTGCGCTCTATGTTTCTTCTGGTGATCCTTAGGTTTTGCGTAAGCTGTGAGATAACAGTCATTGTTATATGAATATATTTTATGCAATACCTTGCCTTTTATCTGTTTGTATGTAGATATGTATTTCTAACAATAACAATAACTATTTATCAAAGCTTTATCATTTTTATTATTATTATTATTATTATTTATTGTGTGTGTGTGTGTGTGTGTGTATTATTCCACTGAAGAATATTTTAACATGTACAGTATATATATATATAACCATATATATATATATATATATATATATATATATATATATATATATATATATATATACACAACAATATAATAATAATAATAATAATAATAATAATAATAATATAGTAATAATACTAATAATAATGATATTGATGATAATAATAATTAATATTATTATTATTATTATTATTATTATTATTATTATTATTATTATTATTATAATCCCAGGGTAACTTTATGGGACCGAACACATATATTATACAATTTGAATACAATAATAATAATAATGATAATGATTATCATCATAAAAGTTGTAATAAAATTAGTATTATTATAATTATAATTAATATTATTATTATTATTATTATTATTATTATTATTACAATAATATTTTGAACATAGAAAATAATAATAATAATAATGCTATTACAATTGCACCAATATTTGAAACAGCATATAACCTTGATAATAAACAACATATTCCCACTCCAACAGAAACGGGAAAATGAGTTTTGAAAAGAAAGAAAATAACCTTTCCAATGTGACTCATGCTGTACAAGCCTTTTAATTTTCTACTTAAAAACTGTAGCGGCTTTGTCCGCACTTCTTCTGTCCGCCTTCAGATCTTCCAAAAACAACTGAGGCTAGGGGCTGGAAGGTGAATATGATCATCACCCTTCAATCACCAAACGTACCAAATTGCAGCTCTCTGGCATGAATTTTATTCCCCAGGTAAGTTACCATGATCGTACTTCTGGCACCGGCATAGGTACCAACAACACAGGCCACCACCGGACCGTGGCTGAGGACACCACCGGACCGTGGCTGAGTTTCATGGGCCGTGGCTGAAAGTTTCATACAGCATTATACGCTGCATAGAAAACTCGATTGCGACGAAGAATTTTCGGCGGATTTTTTTACTTTTTTTTGTTTTTAATCGCTTTCCTCAATTTTGGTAAATGTTCAATTCTTCTTCTTCTTCTTCTTCTTCTTCTTCTTCTTCTTCTTCTTCTTCTGCCACTCACGGCACTCCTTCTGCTAATATTTTCTTCCTCGCCTTCCTTCTACCTGTCGTTTCCTCCCTCCTCCTCTTCTATTCTTCCCCTTCTCGCTCCCTGTTCTTCTCATTCTTTATTCCTTTCGCTAATTCCCACCCTTTAGCGTCCTTTCTAACTTTCTCTCCTGCACATCTGCTTCGTCGGGTTCGAAACTTCTGAGGAACCTTTGCCTAATTAACTCTCGATCAACTTTCCATTGGCGGGACTCACTGACCACAGGCGGTTCCTCAAACTCTGGTTCCTCCTCCTCGTCCCTCAACCCCTGACTGAGGCGAACCTGAATTCCAGAAGCGGTGCCGTTCTAAAGCGGAAGTATCCCTCCACGTTCAGCTGGAGAGAGAGAGAGAGAGAGAGAGAGAGAGAGGAAAGAGAGAGAGAGAGAGAGAGAGAGAGAGAGAGAGAGAGAGAGGGAGCTGAATCAAAGGTGGATTCAAAACAGGTAAAAAGATGACGAAGCGCAAAATATCACGTATGGATACTGTTGTAGAGAACTGATTATGACGTTTGATGTAGAATTATGGCGTTACCTAACACTATATGAGCATCAACATCCGTAAGGCTCCCAGGAATAAGACTCAGAAATAAGACTCCCAGGGAGACTTGTCACAGGAAATAAAAGACCTTTTCACACTGGAGGATACCCGACCAAGAATAGACCACCTGAACTACAGGTTAGAAATCCCGAAGACTGAAGGGCCATTGTAGTTACTGCAGTGACACAGGACCTCTAGTTTGGTTAGAGAGAGCAAAAGACCTGTCACACTGAGAAGACTTCCAACCAGGAAGAAAAGACCTTTAACACTAGAGGCTCTTTTGGATTTTGCAGAACAAGATCATATCTTCCTTTCCACTTCGTCTTGTTTGAGACTCGGAGTCCAGAGAGAGAGAGAGAGAGAGAGAGAGAGAGAGAGAGATAGGTGCTTGGATTTAGTTCGTTTACAAAAATATAAAATGGATGAAATGATATGAACAAAAATAACTCAGACATTTAAGCTAAAATCAAATTAGCTTCTTAATAAAAAAAGAAATCAGAAAATTATGTTAAAATACATCACCTCAAAAAAGAAAGAAGGAAGTATTGCAATGCATCCCAGCAACATGCAAAGGAGGTCTTCCGCAGAATGTCGTGCAAAGAAATCCGGAGAAGCATTGACAAGCACTGATTTTTTCCCTTCTATATGTATTTTTTTCTGGAATTTCACGTAAGAGTGCCACACCTGAAGAGGTGAGGTCTCGTAATCGATAGACGGGGGCGCAGGGGGGTTGGTGGTTGGGAGGGGAAATCCGTGAGCAGAATTTTGGAATTTTAAAAAGAGAGAAAAATATTCATTTCTACAAATGAAGATATTTCGGATATTCGGAAGTCTCACAATTTTTGGCATGTCATAGCAGAGATCTCAGCAGAGAATAAGATAGAAAACGTACGCGCATTCACAAACATAGATGATAAAATGAAAAGTAAAAAATAGAAGCAGAAACGGAAAAAAAGTACAAATTATCCATTAAGGCTGATCATGGAATTCGTGAGTTCTAACACATTTCCCTTTGTGAGAGGCTGATGGATACATTCCCGGGATAAAAGTTAAAAGTTGCATCATCCCCCCGCCACCACCCCGTGAAAAAAACTCTGTAATGGACTTAACTTCCTCTTCCAGACAGATTCGAGTGAGAGGTGAGGCAATATCTGCTATCAAAAGTCATTTTCTGTTTTTCTCGTTGGTAATGTATCGGAAACTATAATATCCTTTTAACGTGAAATGTTCATCTGAATATCTTCACCACAGATGCCTGCGTTTGACTGAACAATATTCTAAACATAGATTTTGTTTCTATTTTAGTTTTTTATTCAATACTCTCCCTGTGAAATGAGATGCGTCCCACACTTTCTCTTTCTGTACGACTTTCAAACTAACATAAATCAAGGTATATTGCTTTGGTGATTGTTATTATGTACGTTTCTCAATTTCCTTTCTATCAATAATAATAATAATAATAATAATAATAATAATAATAATAATAATAATAATAATAATAAGCATGAACAACTGTAGCCAATTGTTAATAATACAAAAAAAAATACGTGACTTTCAAGAAGTTTCTCTTGAAAATATAAATACCACACTACTGTATATAATGAAAAGCCTTCTTCATATTATAACATATTCAATTTCCACCAAGATAGACCTCGAAACTCAAAGGCACACAACCAAGAGCAGGAGGCAGCGTAAGTCAGACACAACATAAACCAAACGAACTTGAAGTTACCAACAAGAAATTATATATCTTGCCTTTAGGAGTCTCCCACAGCCTCTTCGCTTTAAGCCCAGAATAACTGTTTTTACAAGTTTCTAACTCGAAACACTTAAGCTGAGGAGAGTGGAAACGATCAACAGACCCACTGTGGCCGGGAACTACTTCTTCTCTCTTCTTTCTCCAGGAGTGGATTTAACACTTATCTCTGATGGATAAGTTGATTTTCGTTTGCAGTGAATAGCCTGATTGTTTTTAAGTGGAGGGTGTCTTGTTATTAACAAATGTATTAAAATGTATGACGTAATTATTTCTATAATAAATGTAGGTCTTTCATTTTGGCTTAAATTTAAAGAAAATAGAAGAGCACTGCTGTACCTCAGTAATGAGTTTTCTCTGTATGTATGAACTAATATTATTGTATTATATATATATATATATATATATATATATATATAACATATATATATATATATATATATATATAAATTTATATATATAATATATATATACATATATATAATATATATATATATTTTGTATATATATATATATATATATATATATATACCTGCTCTATATATATATATATAATTTCTGACTCACGTCAGGATCGAACCCAGGTCTCTCAGGTGGAAAACAGGGCGTTATCCACTGGGCCATACAAGTCTAAAAGAGTTTAGGACCTAGAGCAACTGCACCCGAATTACCTGGGCAAGCTAACTAGCATACCAGCAGTTTTCCCCAACTTCCCGACTCAGCAATGACCCAATAGACAACATTTCATTCCCGAATTATCCCTTCTGAGTGAATAAGATAGAAATCATCAACACACAATCACGTGTGGAACAGAAATAAACTACGACTCACGTCGGGATTGCTTTTGAGCCTCAACTTGAAAGCAATATAAGAACGGGCATGTAATGTGAGTGTATACACCAACATAAATTATTACTCTGTTTTCCAGGAGCGAAAAGGTACACCACCTTTAGTTTTTGGGAGATCGTTGCAGAAACAGACTGTATACGCACAGAGAGAGAGACCTTTACCTTACAGACCCACAATCTGTTCAGGTTGCCCCAGGTCCCTCAGTGTGAGGCACCTTTGATGTCTACCAGAGAGTTGCTAACGCATCTTCCGGTATATTTTGCATCTTCCAGTCTTGATGGTCTGGGATGCATCTTAGATATTTGTCGAGCTTATTCTTAAACACATCTACGCTCACTCCTGTTATGTTCCTCAGATGAGCTGGTAGCGCATTGAATAGACGCTGCATTATCGATGCTGGTGCGTGGTGGATTAATGTCCTGTGTGCTTTCTTTAATTTTCCTGGTATAGTTTTTGGCACTATTAATCTACCTCTGCTTGCTCTTTTGATAATTTTAGTTCCATGATATTTTCGGTAATTCCTTCTATCTGTTTCCATGCTTGAATTACCATGTAGCGTTCTCTTCTCCTTTCAAGACTATATAAATTTAAGAATTGTAGTCTTTCCCAGTAGTCAAGGTCCTTAACTTTTCTATTCTAGCTGTAAATGACCTTTGTACACTTCTATTTGTGCAATATCCTTTTGGTAGTGTGGGTACCATATTATATTGCAATATTCAAGTGGACTACGTACGTACGTTTTATAAAGCATAATCATGTGTTCAGCTTTTCTTGTTTTGAAGTGCCGGAACAACATTCCCATTTTTGCTTTGCATTTTGCCAATAGAATTGCTATTTGATCATTGCATAACATATTCTATTCAACATCACACCAAGGTCTTTAACTGCTTCCTTGTTTGTGATTGTCTCATTATTAGGTCCTTTTATATGCATATATAGCATTCCTACTTTATCACCATAGTTCATTGATTCAAATTTATCAGAGTTAAATACCATCCTATTTATCTCTGCCCATTTATATATTTTGTTTAGGTCTCTTTGTAGCGAGTTCCTATCTTCATCACAAGCAATTTCTCTACTTATTCTTGTGTCATCTGTGAAACTTCTTACTACTGAGTCCTTAACATTACTGTCTATGTCTGCAATCATAATCACAAACAGCAATGCAGCTAACACTGCACCCTGTGGTACACCGGATATTACCGTAGCTTCATCCGATTTCTCATCGTTTGCAATCACTATCTGTTTTCTGTTTTGCAAAATTCTTTTATCCATCTTCCTACTTTGTCAACAATGTTATGTTTTCTAATTTTTTCGCTAATATATTATGATCTACCTTGTCAAAAGCTTTTGCAAAAGTCTAGGTAAACCACATCTGTATCTTTTTCATTTATCATATTTTTATATATGCTTTCATGGTGACTAACAGTTGGGTTTGTGTACTTTTTCCAGGGTACAAAACCATGTTGTCCTATATTGAACAATCTATTTTTTCATTAAATGTTTCATTATATTTTTTTATTACCCTTTCATATACTTTCATAATATGAGATGTCAGACTCACAGGCCTATAATTACTTGCTCTAGTCTTGAACCACTTTTTGAAAGTAGGAGTAATATATGCTAATTTATGCTCATCATAAATCTTGCCTGTATCTATACTTTGTCTTAATAATATTGCTATGGCTTTGCGATTGAATGAACCACTTTCTTTAACAATATGACAGGTACTCCATCTGGTCCTGCTGCTGATCCATTTTTAATTTCATTAATAGCCTGCACAATATCGGCTTCTGTAATATCTATATCTGATAAGTATTCAGTATTTTCATCTCTTATTTCTGCATCATTATCTTCATTTTCAATTTTAGGTGTAAATTCACTCTTATATCTTTCTGCTAATATGTTGCATATTTCCTTTTTCATTCGTTAATCGGCCTTCAATTCTTAGAGGGCCTATTTCTACTCTTATTTTATTCATCTTTTTTGCATATGAATAAAAAATTTTAGGGTTTTGCTTGATATTTTGTAGTGTCATTTCTTCTAGGTTCTAGGTTTTTTTCATTTTCTTTTGATTGTATAATCTTTTTGTTCTGCATTTTCTATCTTACTTTTTAGTTCCATCACTTTCCATGCATTCTTTTCTTTTGCAAGACTTTTTCCACTTTCTAATTTTTCTGGAACAAGATCCTTCTGTCTCTTGAATTCGTGACTGATGATTACTTTTTCTTCGGTATATATTTTCCACTATTTCCTCCAGTGATAAGTCTGATTTTGACAATTACTCCAGTTCTTTTTGCCTTCAACTGCAACTCTCATTTTCCTTGTTCAATTTTTTCCTCTTGAGCAGTCACTGACTAAGAATCCTTGTAAAACATATCCCATTTGTGAAGTCATATATTAAGTACAATTACTGTTGTCTAGTGAAATCACATAACTTATCCTCCATGGTGTTAAAAGTACTATTCGTGATGTAAGATTCATCCCTTGTGATTAAGTAATGAGGGGTGAGTGTTTCTATAGTACAAGATTGTTGTCTGGATGCGTCTTTTCCAGAAGCGTGTACACCTTGGGCCTGAACAAAATCCTCTTGGTTGGAAAAGAATCCGCAGCGCCAGTGCCAAGAAGCCTCATTTCGACATTCACTGCATTCCACTGCCTTATAAAAGCGTTTTGAGGAGGCATATAACTCTGTTGCATTCATTTCTATGTAGTAGTGAGGTATTTGTCTTAATTAGGGCTAATACTTTGAGCTGCTGTTCGCTCGTGTAAATAATCCATTTCACTTTATTTTACTTTTGGTGAAACTAATTTTCCAGTAAGTTTGCTGAATAAATTCATGTTGTTATGAAATAAACCTCTATTCTTTGTTAAACTAGTTTTCAGCTGGCGACATGACCCATTCAGTATCTGTCCTTTAGAGTTTAATTTTAGCCTTAGATGACAGAATTACGTGGGTCTTAGGTCAAGCAAGGCGATATAAATGCATCTAACTAATTATTAACCAATTAGCAGAATGACCCACATATAGTATATATATATATATATATATATATATATATATATATATATATATATATATATATATATAAAATCTTATATATATATATAATATATACATACTCATACATACACATACCATTTGGACAGGAAGTGATTTTCACTTACCGGCGGCATAGCTACTAAAATCAAAAGCATCCAGATCCATCCCCGGGGAATAGCTATTAAAAAAGGCTCCATCCCCGGGCATACAAATTTCCGACCAGGAATAAGTCATCCTGGAGGAGAGAAATCTTTGATGGCCTTTGTAATTCCTCATCAGCGTTCAGCTTTGAGGTACAGAGAGAGAGAGAGAGAGACGAGGCAATCTGAATATTATGCATTAACTTCATTTGGGAGACGCTTAGGAAACTGCAGCTACAAAGGACGAAGAGGCTTCGCATTTTGCTTCACTCGAAGCCTAAAGAAGAAGAAGAAAAAGAAAAAAGAACAAGAAGAAGAGGAGTCTGAGGTGGCCATCACCTTTTAAAAACTTGATTTTTTTCCACTGAATTATGTATAGTTTTAATTAAATTCTAGCTAAGAATCACTCTTGTTTTTATTTTACCTTTAGCTTAACGACCTTTATATTACAAAACTAAATTTATCATTATAATTATTAGCTTATTTTAGCATGCTATTTAATACTGTAAAAATAAATTTTATATAACCCTGATGGTGGGAAAGGATTCCCGAAACTCTGGTGTAAATAAAAAGGAGGAATAATTTCCGGTCTTCTCGCTGTCTTGTTTATTATTCAACACCAGAATCAAACATCTGCAGAATTTCCGCTGAACATTTTCTCGAATTGTGGGAACGGGAATCAGTTTTTGGGAAGAGTAAAGGACCCCCTCTGAGGTGTAGATGGAATTAGACATGTGAGGGCAAATGAATGATCACACAGAGAGGGAACATGACAATTGCATATAGTAACAACCCAGATGCGGGAAGAAGCAATAACTTGGATTTGTAACACAAGAAATCGAGACTGAAAACGCCATATTGTACATAATTATCTTTGGCAATGAATGAGTGACAGATATTTTTCAAAGAGTTTCATCGCAGCATATTCACAGACATTCATATCAAATGGTACCTAAAATATTGTCATTATTCTTATTATACCAATTGGCATATTGCATACTTGTAGCCTAATTTTGAAGGAGGCATCATTTGAGCAAACAAAAATAAGCAAAGCCACTCTGCGAACAAGGAAACAACATCCACACGCAAAAGGAACATTAGGTTGAATCTGTTTAGAAAAACGAAACTCATTCATTTCATAAACTATTCACATTCAGTTCGAGAGATATTCCACAAATGTCAAGGGAAAATAACGCAAAAGTTTCAGCAAAATGGAAAACCTAAACAAAAATGTAAAACTTTACGCAAAGTGGGAAAATAACACTTAACTTCTGAAAACACAAAATTACATTTCAGTTACAAAGAAGCAAGGCTAAACATAATTGTCAGGGCTGGCTGAAATTTTAATATGTTTGCCAGGATAATTTTGTAAGAGAAAAACGTAGAAAAATTAAATATTTTCTGGCTTATACACTGTCTCTCCCCCTCCTCAGCCGCTAAACAGAAGCTCGTTGAACAACTAAAAGATGCAAGTCTGATAATTCTTGATTTTGGCTTTTACTTGTTGATATCAATCTCCCTTCCCATGAACTGGAATTTATCATCTTTTGGATGGTTTAGGCATCTTCACTCTTCCCTTTCTCTTTACTTTCTCTCGGAATTCGTAAGCCATTGATGAAAGGGAGAGATTGCAATTGTCCCTAGAAGCTTTAGGAAAATCAAAATTTGAATCATGAGCAAAGACTACTGATATTTCTTATCATTATTTAATGCATGAATTCTAACCCTCATCTTTTCGCATTGAGAATGAATATCTATTAGTTCTTGGAGCTGATAAATTAACAATTTTATTAAGAATCAGTTGCTCCTTCGATCAGCCTTGGATCAGGACCTACCACTTAGTATTTTTTTATTACCTTGATAAAATGTCGCCGAACTAAGAGTTTAGAAAAATAAAAGCAGTCTTCGAATTCTGAATGATTTTACGCTTCATATCTTTCTGCTCTGTTCTCAGGCTGTTTCCTTGCTTGCAGGAAACGAAAAAGGAAGAATGAATTCATACTTGAGGAAGACTGATGTCTCTGTAAGACATCAGTACTCCTGAAATCCTTGGAGGTCCTTACGGAAACTGATCTAAATTATGATTTTAAAGACTTTCCAAATTAACTCGTTCTTTAACAGTGATACTAATACTGCACAAAATTAATATGCCCAAAGAATTAGTGATTTTGTTCAGAGAGTTTTCAATACGATGAGAAGAAGAAGAAACTGATTCAAACATTTTATCTTCTCTCTTTAATAAAAAGACCTAATTCCATCAACATGAATAACTAGAAGTGATGAGTGAAATCCCATCTTTTAGCTGCGTATTAGCAATCTCAGTAGCGAAATCAACCATTAATTTCCTTATTATTTTATAAATATGATACTGTCTCTCCCAAGAGACTTCATAAAACTACATTCACTAACATTATCTATGCTTCTATAAACAGCAGTCATAATTACGGCGTTTTTCTCAGGAGACTGACTCTTTTATCAGTTTTTTATTAGACAGTTCACTTTTTCTGGACGAATTCTGCAGGGATATTATATATATTATATATATATATATATATATATATATATATATATATATATATATATATATATATATATATATATATATATATATATATATATATATTTATATACATACATACACATCACATGCATACATACACACACACACACATATATATATATATATATATATATATATATATATATATATATATATATATATATATATATATATATATATATATATATATATATGACGACCGTCATCAAAGCAATTATAGATATGAGAAGATCCTTTAATATATAAATAATTGGAAAGTGATATTTCACTGGTTTCCTTTACTTTACCAGTTTGCTGGTGTTGCCTTCTGTTCCTCTTCGAAATTCCAATTAATCCGGTTTGTAAATACCTAAACGTCACATTTTAAATATAAAATTCGAAACAACGGCTTCAGAACGATACAGAAAGAGAAAGTTTGGCGAATCTGATTTCTTGGAGAAAATAGTGAATAGAAAATAAAAGTTAAACAAAACCTTTATTTAGAATAGTGTTCAGTCAAATGCAGGCATCTGTGGTGAAGATATTCAGATAAACATTTCATGATAAAAGGATCCTATTGTTTCCGATACATTACCGACGAGAAAAAAAAAAGAAAAGGGCTTTTCATAATAGTTATGGCCTCGCCTTTGACTCGAATCCATCTGGGTGGAAGAGGAAGTCAAGTCCATTACGAAGCATTACACTTTTTTTTCTAGCTTTTATCCCGGGAATGTCTCCATCAGCCTCTCACAAAGGCAAATGTGTTACAACTCACGAACTCATTATCAGATCCAGTGGACTTTTGGTCTTTTTTTCGTTTTTGCATTTAACTTTTTATTTTTATTTTGTCATCTATGTGTGTGTGTCGAGGGTAATCAGCGTAAACGAATGAAGACGCTTATAACACGGAATGGCTATAAGCAGCACAAAAGGAAGAAACTAAGAGAAGACGCGATGGTCATTAACTGCAGCGCCAACGACCGAGACGAATCATTATTCTTCTTTCTTCTTCTCTTAACGACGGAAGAAGCAAAAATGGATCTCCTCTTTTTTTTTTTTTTTTTTTCTCTCGTTAAATTCTCCTTCCGCTTCGGGATACAGATGAGTTCCTTTGCTCTGAAGATGCATTTGTGGGGGAATCAAACAAAGGTGGACGATGTTTTCTGCACAGGAGACTCATCTTGATTTGTAGTGGTAATTTATGTCAAAGAGTTTAGGGGATTAGCTCACAGCCTTCCTGTATAACAGGACATGTTTGAGGGAGGGTCTACTTTCAGTTTTCTGTAAAATAACACTATTATAGAGATGGCTATTTGTCTGTCCGTCCGCACATTTTCTGTCCGTCCCCACTTAAAAGCTACTGAGGCTAGAGGGCTGCATATTGGTATGTTGATCATCCACCCTCCAGTCATCAAAAATACCAAATTGCAGGCCTCTAGCCTCAGTAGTTTTCATTTTATTTAAGGTTAAAGTTAGCCATGATCGTGCGTCTGGCACTGCTGTAGGTGCCAACAACACAGGCCACCAACGGACCGTGGCTGAAAGTTTCACACAGCATTATACGCTGTACAGAAAACTCAATTGCGCCGAAGAAACTTCGGCGCATTTTCGCTTTTTTTAATCATAGTAATAAAGTGATGACAGCTCGTGATGACAATGGCAGAAGATCGTCCCATGAAAGTCGCCTTCTTAGAGAAGCTTACAAGCTGAAGACTGACATTCCTCGCTTGGCTCTCTGGGGATAAAAAGGCTCAGAATAAAATTAGGAGGTTTAGGAAGGAACACATGTTTCCCGCGACGCCTCTCTCTCTCTCTCTCTCTCTCTCTCTCTCTCTCTCTCTCTCTCTCTTACACCTTTCATTATTAACTCGATTGGACTTAAGGATCGTTCAAGTCAACTGCGGAGGGAAATTGAATTCCTGAGGTGGGGAGAGAGAGAGGAGGAGAGGAACTGCGCAACTTTCACACTTCCTAACAAGACGGCGTTTGGTCATCATCCTAGTGTGCCTCTCTCTCTCTCTCTCTCTCTCTCTCTCTCTCTCTCTCTCTCTCTCTCTCTCTCTCTCTCTCTCTCCAAAAGATCTAGATGAGTGGGGTAAGTTTACAAAACATTGTCGCAGGCTTTGATAATTCTCTCTCTCTCTCTCTCTCTCTCTCTCTCTCTCTCTCTCTCTCTCTCTCTCTCTCTTGCACTCATCAACAACGGCATAGAAGAACCCAGAATGAAAAACAACATGTCAAATGGAAGGTTACATTATTTAGGGAACACAGAAGAGAGATTCGAGTTCCAAAGCTTAGCATGGGAGAGAAGGAGGTGGTTCTAGAAGCACAGAGAAATTGGAGGACTTGCTATGTCATAAATGTAAATGTGGGAAGACGTTGCCTGACAGGTGATTCCAAAGCTGAATGCAGATATTTTTCTCATAAGAATTTTATTTACAGAAATATTTTATACAGAAAGACAATCTTTAGAAAACAGACAAAGTTAACAAGGTCAGGGTCAAGGGTCACGTTATATTTCTTATATAATCGTACAGCAAGAACAATAATTGATGAAAGGATAAGGAAGATATAAATTTTTATAACTGGATGAAAAACAAACTAAAATTTTAAACATACAAAATAACTTTTTGTGTGTTTAGAAGCGTGTTTATCAGTTTAGGCTATTTAATGTTTTCTAGACGAGTTTGAGGTAACTTAATGACTCTAAAGGCTGATACAAGTTAGAGGTTTGTGTGTGTGTGTGTGTGTGTGTGTGTGTGTATATGGTATATATGATAAAATATATATGATATATATATATAAAATATATATATAAACGTATGTTATGTCTTGTGGTGAGTATTATCAATGCTAACAAAATGCTTTATATCAATCATAAGTTCGATACTTCAGTATAAGATAAAATATATATATATATATATATATATATATATATATATATATATATATATATATATATATATATATATATATATTATTATCATATATAAATATATATATATATATATATATATACATATATATATATATATATATATATATATGATATATATATATATATATATATATATATATATATATATATATATATATATATATATATATATATACATATATATTTATATATATATATATATGTGTAAATGTGTGTGTGTGTGTATGTAAGTCTACTGGTCTTGATAATCGCATTTTTTCTTGACGTATCAAAAAAGAAAAATGAAGCAGAAATGGACAGCGGGAATCTTTGATTCCAAAGAGTGCAAAGAAAGACGATTTCAATTCTGAAAAATATGCCTTGATTCCATTTCGTGTCTTTGAAGGCATCAGAGGGACCCCAAGTGGTTTCATAACTTCGTTCTGACGCAAAAGAGAATGAAATCTGGGACCTGTTTCTTTTTCTCTTTCCAAAACTGACGGAAATGAAAATCAATAAAATGTAAAGCGAATCCTGACCTGTATTGAGTAATGGTCGTTCTCACTTAATTTGTTGAAAAATTTTCTTATTTATTTATTTATTTTTTTTTCTGTATTTTACCATGCATTCCTTCTTCTCCTCATTTATCTCGTATTCTCTCTTCTCCTTCTATGGACATCAAAGAGACCGCCCATGAAGTATTCAGTGCCACCCACCTCGCCCTAATCCCAGGTGATCATAATTTGGGATCTCTTTATAGTAACGTACAAACCCTATGGCAGGAAATACCTACACCTTCCAAATTATGCGACAGACTTAATCCCACGATTATCACTGTTTCTTAACCAGGCAACAGTTCGAATCCTGCAGAGGACGAAGCATTTGTTCATAATTCCCACTGGGTGTAACTTATTCCAAAAGTATAGTGAAATGGATATTAAACGTAATTATTGCTCCATATTTGTGAATATGAAAAAGTCATACGTGTATAAGTGACAAAGAAAATATACCTATATATGTATGTGTGTGTGTGTGTGTGTATGTTTCCCGAATTCTTCTCGTTTTTTTGGATACGCTTGTCACTACAAAGCCTCAAGATCCAAATGCAAGAAATATGAAGAAGTTCTGATGTCCGGTAGCGGGAAACGAAGAGGGTCCCCTAATCAGAACGAGGGACCATTGTCCACCTGCCCACGATAATTCGAGAAAGTTAAGAGGGCATTGTGGCTATTACAATTATATATTATATATATATATATATATATAAATATATATATATATATATATATATATATATATATATATATATATATATATATATATATATATATATTATATATATATATCATATATATATATATATATATATATATATATATATATATATATATATATATATATATATATATATATATATATATTTATATATATATATGTCTTATTGTGTGTGTATAAATGACTGATACATAAAAACACAAGAATCCAAAGAGAATTTAATCATCTAATTTAATTCTTTAACAATTGCTAATGTCATTATTCAATATAAAGACCAAATCACAATTAAATGTCTGATAATAAATTAATGAAAGTGACATGTAAATTTAATTCTCTAATCAAAACGCCTTCTTACTTTATTGTATGACATTCTTCTGGTTCTTCGTCACACTGTACAAGAAGGTTCCGTGTCATCACATCAAAGTATAGTTTTCACATACATTACATATGTCGAAGAATGTATATGTTGTTTTGGTATCCAGTAATTATATATATATAAATGTTATGACAAATATTATGAATATATCATAATTATATATAGAGGCGTTATATGCGATTCAATTAATAGGATTAGCAAAAATTATAATTTTTCGACATCGGACGCCAAATGAACGATTCTGTTTTTTTGTCAGTGATATAAATTATGTTGACAATAAATAATATTTATATTTAAAAGATTGGCATTTTGTATTTTGGAATCAAAAGAGAATTTAATCCTTCAAAAATTCTAATATGCATTTAACAAGATTCTAATTCATTCTTCAACAGGTTAGAAGACGTCAAACATCATTTCATATGACTTCGTTATTAAATGAATGATAATAACCAATAAAAAAAAGTAGTTATTTAACTCACGTGGTGAAAAAGCGAGTTTGCAGCGTCCCAACGAATTCTCCATGGGAGCCTTTTCTGATTCCAATCTTGCTTAAATTGACTTCTGAAAATTCGACCCACCAAAAAACGTCTGCCATAAACAACTGTTCCACCATAAAGTACGCTAATAACATTCTTCTGGTTCTTAATCAATTGTCAATCAAAAATTCAATACCTAAAAAGGGACGGCAAATGAGAAACAATACAATAACCTGTGTAAACGCCTCTTGGCATTTCGTTCTCAGAATAATAAATTTCCCGATGTTGTTTTGGAGTCCAATTATATTCTTATCGAACTCCGAAAATGTTTGTACTGACAAAAATGATGAATATTCATCGGAATTAGGACCATTTTAGCGGTGTTAATGCGATTCAATTAATAGGATTAGCAAAGAATTATCATTTTTCGACATGGAACGCCAAATGAACGATACGGTTTTATGTCAAAGAATATTATAGAGTTGACAATAAATAATATTTGTGTATTTATGAAGATTAGCATTTTGTATTGTCTTTTAGGAATTAAGTTTATATCAGAATACTTGTCCTTTTGCATCTTTGAAGGAAGAAGTGACCGGTTTCTAAAGCGGTTATGGATTACGAAACCAGGTTATGAAGACGTCATTCAGATCTTAGATTTCGTAAGTTAAGGAACGGAATGATTTATGACTTCGCCATATATCCCTTTAGGAATGGAACTAACCACCCTGTGGTTGAAAACTCATAGTGCCATCAGTTTACCTCACGTGGTGCACTGTAGGCATTACTAAAGGGAGTTTAAACAAGCAAATCCCTTCGATATTAAAGCTGCTATACCCACTGATATTTTTTAGCCTTTTACTTTTATCCCCATTCTTGCTAGAATATCCTTTTTGCCCCTCTCCCAGTTGATAGCATGATTGACTAACATGTGAAAATTCTGACCCACCAAGACATCATGTTGTTCCAGCTTTCCTGCCATAAATAACTGTCCACTTTTATTGTAGTTCTTGATAATACATTTTATTGTTGTATTGTTCTTAAATAATAATAATAATCTTAAGAAATAATAAAATTCAACAGTCGCCTGGACGAGACAAAATTTTTTGTGTTGAAGCAATACCTGAAATGCGAGTCAGGAGGGACGGCAAATGAGAAACAATACAGCAACTTATGTACTGTATACGACGCCTGAGGTTCCATCAATATATTCCCATAAAAGGGCGTTGCTCAGAGATTAATCGCCGGATCTTGGCGTCGTCTCCTGAAGGGGCAAAAGACCTTTGCTTATTGGCTCTATTCTTCTTATTGCTTCATAAAAGAAGGTTACAACTCTCTCTCTGAATCTCTCTCTCTCTGTATAAACTTGATCCTTTAATATCAAAAGAAATTTCTAAATTGTTTATAGGAAGAGATATATGAAAATAGGATTAATATTTGTAAACAGTACGAGGGTCTCTCATTTAATGAGTTTCCAATATATATATATATACGTGTCAGGTGTATATGAGAGTCTATATATGATTTTTATAATATGAGTTTTAAAGCGACACTATACCTCGACAAATATATACATATATATATATGATGACACTCTGTATGTCCTTCGTCAATGAAGAAAGTCGAAATCAGATACATATATATTTATATATATATATAATATGAATATATATATATATAATATATATATATATATATATATATATATATAAATATATATATATATATAGAGAGAGAGAGAGAGAGAGAGAGATAAGAAGAGAGAAGAATTCTTCTTATCTTTCTTATGACACAATAAGTGACCCAAAATTTCTGCTCTCTCTCTCTCTCTCTCTCTCTCTCTCTCTCTCTCTCTCTCTCTCTCTCCCTGGGATCTTAGCTCACCCCATTCCCTAATTAGGGGTCATTAATCTCCCAGTGCCAAATTGAGCTATCCATCTGATGTTTATGCGCCAGAAATGACCTTCAGAGTGGGATGTGAAAATAAAGTCAAATAAAAAGCCTTAATTCCTTAGAGGACTCAAAGGAGGCAGAGTTGCATATCTAATCAAATTAATTAACTGCATTTGTATTATTCAGAATATAAAATAATGTGGATGTGTTCAACTTTATTTGGCTGTGACTTGTAATGTGAGGGTGGGTCCACACGACAGGGAAGCATGTCAAAAACTCACGTCTATATCTTATTGTATACATATCACAAACATGTTGAAAACACGTCAACTACTGCAAGTGGCATCTTATCGTATACATGTCACATAAATGTTGAAAACATGTCAACAACCATGATTGGCAACTAAAATACATATCACAAACATGTTGAAGACATGTCAACGACCTAAATGGCATCTTATCACATATATATCACAAACATATTGAAAAGGTGTCAACAACGATAAGTGGCAACTTATATACATATCACAAAAATGTTGAAAACATGTCAACCGTAAGTGGCATCGTATTGTATGCATGTCACAAACATGTTGAAAACATGTCAGCATCAATATGTGGCTTCTTATTGTATACATATCACAAACATGCTGAAAACATGTTAACAACCATAAGTGACTTCTTATTGTATACATATCAGAAACATGTCGAAAACATGTCAAAGACCATAAGTGGCAT
>NC_089755.1:12253030-12255530 GCF_040412425.1 Macrobrachium rosenbergii
AAAAGAAGAAGAAGAAGAAGAAGAAATGTCGATTTATTTATGCTTCAGATGCGCCTCCTCTTAGACCCACAGGAAGACACAATGTTATCTTACAAGAAATTCAAGGTTTTTGCATAAAACTTCAGAATATGCAATGGTCGCTTTATACTTTTTTTTCGTTGTCGACCAGAGAGAGAGAGAGAGAGAGAGAGAGAGAGAGAGAGAGAGAGAGAGAGAGTAGTAAGAGATTGGTTTAAGAGGTTTTTGACCTCATTGCCATTTTGTTACTTATGGAAGTCATATTGAAATTTTCCAGTAAAGAAATCCCTAAGCATAATATTCTATGAAAACAAATTACTATTCAAAGCCACATGAACTGTCAACTAGAAACAGGAATGCTTAACTTAAACACTGGTAACCTAACGCAAAATGGCTGGGTCTTTACTTTTTTTAATATCAGGCCATAAATCCAAGGAACTTGCGTCGTAGATCTTTGCTGGACTCTTCTGCTGAAGTTGGGAGTCTGAAGAAGACGATGGCTATTGCAGGCAAGGCCTTCTAGTGACGAAACTTGCAAGTTTAGGTTCTGGGCTTTGTTAAAAGATTAATTTGGAAATGGATGCCTAAGGAAAACTTCCTAAAAGATGTCTCAAAGGATGATTAAAAATTAAATTAATATATATATATATATATATATATATATATATATATATATATATATATATATATATATATATATATATATATATATATATATATATATATATATATATATATATATATATATATATATATATATATATATATATATATATATATATATATATATATATATATATATAATATATATATATATATATATATATATATATATATATATATATATATATGCTAAAAGGACCTCATTCAAACTGGATGGTATCTAGTGGAGATATTTATTAAAAAAAGTTACAAGCTTTCTAGGACAAACAGTCCTCATTGTCAAGTATCCGTAAAAAACAAAACTATTACATAAAATTTTTAGTATCTTTGATAAAAGCAAAACAAACTATTACGTGAAGCTTCGTCACAATTCGTTTGCACTAAATATTCTCGACTAATCATACGTAATAATTATGATTCATAGACAGTCACTCATGTTAATGTATTATTACTCTGTTCGAACCTGAGTGATAAAGCAAGCAAACATTTTCCCGGCAACTGAAGGTAAATATTCAAAAGACCCTTCATACCCCTAAAAGCTAATGAAGCCTTGGGTACAAATACCCAGTGCAGAAATAATTAAACGATATAATTTGAACAATCCAATGCCATGGAATTGAAGGGGAAAGAGACATAGTAACTAATTATTGATAATGAATTATTCTTAATTATTCAGTTTCATTAACGTAATAGATCAGGCTTCATAATTGTAATATAATAGAATGGAATATGAAATTTAGGCCAAAGGCCAGGCGCTGGGAACTATGAGGTCATTCAGCGCTGGCACGGATATTGAGTAAGAATTTTGAAAGGTGTAACAGGAGGAAAACCTCAAAGCAGTTGCACTATTAAAAAATTGTTAGGAGAGGCTGGAAAGTAAGATGAAAGAAAGAGAATATGAACGGAGGTATAGTAAAAGGAATTCATAATTATAATACAATCTGAAATGATGCTTCAAAAGCTACAACATCCAATGAGAGATGAATTTTACCACTGAATAACTCTCCCAGAGTGATGTACTGTAGCATTTCAATGAAATCATTTACAATAACGTTTCTTGTACATTTCCCTACACAAGTATTGATGTGGATCATTTCAAATTTCCAAGAGGCTAATTCAAATTCCAATATTTCCTATTCCAACCTCTATATTTCAACCAAATATTCCTCTAACTCTAATGAATAACATAACAGAAAACATTCTCTCATTACAACTCAACGTCTCAGGTAAAAACAGCCATTAAATATAGTTTGCATTTCATTAATGTGATGACGAACGAGATTCCCTCTGATAAGAGTAATTAACCTTGTGGCTCTGTTGACAAAGCAGGTATCATTCAATCAGAGTAATTAAAATACTGACAGGAAAAATGTTTACAATTGTCACGTGATCTAAAGGTAATATCATTCGCGCTTTCCGAGAAAGATCCTTTGCTGATGGATTTTCATCACATCAAGCTTTTTTTGAGAAGACTCGTGAGGACCTTTGAGTGAACATCACAGAATGACCTCAAACCTTTTATTCTTTCTTAGTCTGTTGGCTCTCAGGCCTCATTGGAATGCATTGCCAGATACAGCAAACAGTAAAAATCTTTGAGCAGCTGTGAGGTTCATAGTGTGTCTTTTCAAAGGTCAGACAATCGAAGCCGATTGAATTAAACTGACAAACAAGAGGGATCTGTCACAACAACGATTAGAGGAAACCGGATGAAATCGGCCACATATCCTTCAATCCTATTTAAGAAGGATTTCTCTCCTCCCCCCAGGGTTTAGAAAGTAATTAACGACCTCCAGAAATAATTGCCCGTCATTGAAATGCA
>NC_089755.1:12260530-12285530 GCF_040412425.1 Macrobrachium rosenbergii
CATGAAGTGTCATGTTGTCACAGTACATAGGGCCATGCTGTGAAATCAAGTTTCATGTTGTCAGACCACGAAGTGTCATGTTGTCACCATATGAAGGTTGATGCTGTCACACAAAGAAGTTTCATGTTGTCAGACCATGAAGTGTCATGTTGTCACAATATGAAGGTTGATGCTGTCACACCAAGAAGTTTCATGTTCTCAGGCCATGAAGTGTCATGCTGCCACACTATCAAGACCAATGTTGTCACACCAAGAAGTTTCTTGGTGTCACACCACGAAGTGTCATGTTGTCACACTATCAAGACCAATGTTGTCACACCAAGAAGTTTCCTGTTGTCAGACAACAAATTATCATGCTGTCAGATTATGAAGGCCGATGTTGTCAGACCGAGAAGTTTCATGCTGTAGCACTATGAAGGTTAATGTTGTCACACCAAAAAGTATCATGTTGTCAGCCCATGCAGTGTCATGTTGTCACAGGATGAAAACCCATGTTTTCACACCAAAAAAGTATAAAGTTGTCAGTCCATGAGGATTCATGTTGTCACAGTGAAAACCCATGTTGTCACACCAAAAAGTATCATGTTAGGCCGCGAAGTTTCGTGTTGTCATACTATGAATGCCGATGTTGTCACATCAATAAGTTCCATTGCAAATTATTCATGGTTCATGAACACACGACAATAAAAAAATAGTTCGTATGTTTACTTACAAAATCTCTCTCTCTCTCTCTCTCTCTCTCTCTCTCTCTCTCTCTCTCTCTCTCTCTCTCTCTCTCTCTCTCTCTCTCATTCCTACTCCTAATCATAACTGGCAGATGAGAATAATTTCACTTCCAAAATTCCATCCTCCCCAAATAAAAGCGTCTCTCATATTCCCTAATGCAGAAAAATTACTTAATGTCGAAAATGCATTTTCCTACGCTAATTTCGTTCATTCTCTTCTGCCATTCGTAATCAGAGAGAGAGAGAGAGAGAGAGAGAGAGAGAGAGAGAGAGAGAGAGAGAGAGAGAGAGAAATCATTCGCAAAAGCTGGAATTACAACGTAACATCGACTAGGCCTAATCCAGGTCAACCAGACAACCTATTTTGAATTTGCTTTCCAAGACAACTAAAATTAGAAGGATAACAATTAATGTCCTTATTTTATTAAAGGATCCATCTGACTCCACAGACACCCAGACCCTGAGTGGAATCCTCCTCCTTTCCGTCTGAGCAATGTTCCTCCCCTTGAGAGGAGACTTGGGGGGAGTGAGGAGACATTTCGAAGGCTTAATTTACTTCGGAAGATGTTATGCCTCGTCAGAACCTCTCAACAGGCTCTTAGGGGATGTTGGTCTCTCTCTCTCTCTCTCTCTCTCTCTCTCTCTCTCTCTCTCTCTCTCTCTCTCTGGGACCTTGGCTCACCCCATTTCCTAATTAGGGGTCATTAATCTCTCAGTGCCTATATCAGGAGCCAAACTGAGCTATCCATCTAATGCTTATGCGCCAGAAATTACCTTCAGAGTTGACTGTGAAAATAAAGTCAAATAAAAAGCCTTTTAATTCCTTAGAGGACTCAAATCAGGCAGAGTTGCATATTTGATCAAATTAATTAACTGCATTTGTATTATTTAGATTATAAATAATATGCATGTATTCAACTTTATTTGGCTGTGACTTGTACTATCATTATATTATAGAAGGTTAATATCACATATTTATATATATGTTTGTATAATATAATATATATATATATAAAATATATATATATATATATATAAATATATTATATATGTAAATATACGTATATATATATATATATGGATGGTTATACTATGGCACCAGCGCACAAAGATCAACGATATACTAATATTAATAATGATAAAAATAATGAATATTGGCGCAACAATACCCTGTTATATACTATTACATAACACCTAATAATAATGATGACAATATTAATTATATTAATAATACCACTACCAAAAACAATTTCATATAATATAAAGCTACACTAATAATAATGCTACTAATAATAATGCTAATAATATCACCAAACCGAATGCCATACAGATGTTACTATAAATAATCATGGTGATAATGATAGCAATTATATCATAAATAACCTATTACATAGCCTAGCAATGTTAATATCAATTATGATGATAATTAATTCACTAAAAATGCCATAAATATAAAGCTAATCTACTACTAATAATGATAATATTATCACCAAAGAGAATACCATTCAAAAATACGACCATTAGGTAATGCCAATGACAATAATTACATCAACGTAAAAAACAATGTCATGCCATAATAATGATAATTATTATAGCAATAATAATAGTACTATCATCACCAAAAGTATGCCATAATAATAATAATAATAATAATAATAATAATAATAATAATAATAATAAATAATAATAATAAATCCGAACATCAATCTTCTCGAGCAAGACGAACATATTCCCTATGGGAAGCCGCGTCCAAGGAACCTCAAATCTGTTTTCTCCCGAATGACGCTCGAGGGCGCTGTTGAGAAGCTAATTACCGGCATTCTGTCACACCTGGAGAGAGAGAGAGAGAGAGAGAGAGAGAGAGAGAGAGAGAGAGAGAGAGAGAGAGAGTTCAGTTTAAATACCACAGTTATTTCCATATTTCCAGAAAGAAATGCAGAGCAAAATTCAGTCAGTTGTCTTGTTTTGTGTTTGTGTAAAATAATTAGTAATCACTTGGATTATATCAACGATTATATGGTTATATAATAATTGTGTATTTCTGTATAATATTCATGAATCATTTTAAGATGACACCCTGTAACTGGTTTTCACTGGAGTCTGTTTTGTTGTAGACGACCACAGGAATTGCGCCGCCAGTTACTCGTACAAATAAATCAGTCAGTCTTCCTATGAAGTTGTGAGCTTGAAAACCATTGACTGATAGAACTGAGACTGAAGGTTTAAATTTTAGTGACGCTTATATAGCAAAATTTCCTTATCATTAAATATTCGGACATTGAAAGGTTTCATTCAACAACTTCTGAACCTTATTACTGTATTTGTATTTATAAGTATGCTTACATGAGTACCTTGACGACTGATATGTTGATAAGTTTCTGATCATGCAACCTATTTAGTGCTAAATGTTTTGTGTAGTTCATATGAAGGTGTATACTGCTCAAAACGCATGTGCTTCCTTAATCCATTATCACACTGTGTATGGAAGTGTATGCATACAGCCGTCATATTTATATTACTGTAATACCTAAAATTAGATCAAAAATGACAGGTGACAGAGGAGGGGGTGGCAGAGCTGAAACAAGAGAACGGTCCAAAGCGTTTTGTAAAATGTCAATGGATATGATCGGATATTGCTGTAATACTAATATGGCATATTACCTTAAGGAATCAGCTCAAAAGGACTTATGAAACGACAAAGGAAATATTTATGTCAAATTGATCGTGTTTAAAATATTACGGAATTTGGAAATAAAACTAGTAAAAATGCTTTATAACGTTTTATACACTTACGCTGCTGTTGGGTGATTATTCAACCATTTTTATATTATTGTTATGTAATATTCTAATTAAATTAAAGGCACATTATACACGTGTCTTTGTATCTTCCCAAATTTTTGCCACCCCTCAGAACGAGTCTTTCTCTTCGGGGCACCCGCTCCCCCCCTTTCAGTACCTCGTGAGCTCGTGTCCGGAGTGGGTCTAAGTGAAGTGTTGCCTAAACGAATCACCTTTCGTGTTGTTCCCTTCAATTGCACACATTTCGGGAGTCTCTCTCTCGATGGAACCTTACCCAGAAGAAGTACGAGTTGTGTTGGTGTGGCCTAAGTCATCAATCTTGCCAAGACTGAGCAGAAAGTTAGAGAAATTGGGAAAATCATCGGTGTTTATGGGCGACCAGTTGTACCGCTTCATTGCCAAGGCAGAGAACGGGCCAAGCCTTATCCCTTGTACCAGGGCGCAAGAAGACACATATTGACAACATCTGAAACCCGAAAGCTTATTGCAAGACAAGTGACTGCAAATATGCAAACCCGAGGCCTCCCGAACCAGAATTGAAGAGACAGAACCCAGTTTCTGAGGGAATGGGTTTGATTGTTTGGGTTTCAAGAGTTTTCGTGACCGTCGAAAGCTTTCAATGTCCTACGATCAACGAAGGAAGCGTAGGAATGAAGGAGAGTCCTCTGGAGAAAACCTGCAATGTCCTACGATCAAAGAGAAGCGTAGGACTGAAGGAGAGTCCTTTGGGGAGACGAGGCGACCTTCACAGTACTGGGAACTGATCACGGTCATGTGTACAGTAAGAAGGGATCGGATACCACATGCCTCCCAGGCACACTGTTAGTTTACACCTCAAAGCAACCTGATTAGTGATGGTATGGGCTAGCCTTTGGTACTATGGCTTTGGTGAAGGTGTCTTGTCAGACAGAAACATCAAGATGAATCAGCTCATTCATTTAATACACCTTTTGGATATTAACCATTAAAACTCAATGGTGCTTCGCCAATTTTGGATACCACAACCATACCTAAGTTTACAGCAGCCATTAAGCAATTGAGGGGCAGGCTGCCCCCAAAGGGTCATCTCAGTACTCAGATGATGGCGTTCCCAAGGGCACTTTAGACGTGAAGAAGGGAATGGGAAGTCTACAGCATCAGAAGGTAAGGGAATGTGATTGATAAAAATATTTTTATTCATGTTATTTATTCCGGTTAATCATAAAAATGGCTTTTTCAGTAAGTGCCTTGAAATTTTTATTATAATATATATATATATATATATATATATATATATATATATATATATATATATATATATATATATATATATATATATATATATATATATATATATATATATATATATATATATATCAGAAATATATTCTTATATCTCCGTCAGGTTAACTGAATACCACCAAATAACTATGTATCTCTATATATATATATATATATATCTCTCTATCTCTCTCTCTCTCTCTCTTCTCCGGCCATGTTTATGAAATACATAAAACGAAGCGACAATAACGATGGAAAATGTATTTTCAACATTATGTAATTTTTCTGCATTAGGAAAATGAGTGATATATTCTTATATGAAGATGTCATTTGGAAGTGCAATTTTTTCTCACATGCCAGTTATGATAGGAGAGAGAGAGAGAGAGAGAGAGTTCTTAGAGAGAGAGAGAGAGAGATAGAGAGAGAGAGAGAGTATAATATAGATAACATATCTGGACGATCATATTATTTTTATCTGTATATATTCTCTTTTAATATTTTTCACATTGGATTAAAAATATATTATCCTGTTTTATTTTTTTGAACGTTTTTGAAATTATATATTCATTTGCAAATGAATTTTTAATGTATATTCTATATAGAAAACCATCATATATATTCTTTGGGACATCATTTTGCAAAAATGATTTTATATTTTATAGATATAGAGATTCTTTTTGATACATAAAAAACACATAAATGTTATATATACTGTAATATATATAATATAATATTCAGGTTATAATATAAATGTTTATATTTATATAATATTAATAAGATTTTTTTCATATTTTAGGTTAAAATTAAATTGTCATTTGTAAACTTTAAACGAACGTCATATGTTTATTTAACAAATGTGACAAATTAAAACATGATGATGATATTTGTTTTTTTTCAAAATGACATTTTGTATTCTGATAAAATTTTTCTCACATTTTTAATCATTGTTTATTCATACGTGTTGTCTGGAAACGTGACCTAGTGAAAATCGTATTTATTTCACCAGACATTTTGATTTGCCATTTGGTTCAAGTTTGTCATAAGTAGGTTATGTATAGTCTGTGTTGTCAACTCATAAAATTCAGTATTTGATGTATATTTTATGACTTAATTCACGTTTTCCTTGAAAATGGAACACTATGCATTGATTTTAAAGACAACATGGAGTGTTATTTCAGCAGTACAGTTCAGCATTTTTGTGACAATTTTTATGAGCTGCTAAATTATATCACCTTTAGTGACACTTTGTCACCATCACCACCTAGGGAATCATTTTTTGATGATGACGACATATGACACTTTTAGATGATCCACAACATCATCTTGTTCTGGATATAACCCATCAAAACGTTTGTTCCAACCAATTAGGTCATTTATAATTTTTTTAAAATTTTGTAACATGATTTACCTTTTAGTAAACCCCATAGTCAGAATCATATTAGAAAACATAGATGACATAATGACAACATTACCTCTTGCCAGTATATCATTTTGGTCCTGTGACAAATTATAATTATAAATGCGGATAACAAATGTGAAAGCCATGTACTTCATGTTAAGGGATGTTAAACGTATCATTTGGATGAAATTACTTTTGGTTTAAACAACATGGGATTTGCCTGACTATGTATGCTTTATGCTATTTTACCTCATTTTATTCATTAATTCAAATGCTGTTTTTGTGTCAATGGTGATTTAATTTTGGTGTGAAACCCCATTGGAAGGGTCCCCAACCTTTGTTGGATGACAGTGTATAGGCTAGTAACTCAAAAACAACTCATTTCCCCGATGTATTACTATCATAACCATTCAGAACACATTAAAACACACTTGAAAATACATAATTACTTTAGAAAAATGGAGTTGGAACTGTTGTAAAAATTTACAGTTTTTTTTTAACGTTTTTGAAATTAGTATATTCATTCGCAAATGAGTCCTTTTAAAGGGATAGCAGACCCACTATCATATCCCACAATTCCGGGGACCATTGTAGGAAAGTGCGGGTTTTTGGGTGGGAAAAAAAACAAAACACACAAAACACAAAAAGACTGAAATAGGAGGGCCTTATTCCCTCTGGCAGTTCTTATTCAGGTTAAGGTAAATTTATTTATGGAATGTTTTCAGACTAATATTCACTAGGGTAAGGACGGTGTACCCTAGGTTAGGTTAGGTTAGGTTATGTCAGGTTGTGATATGTCATTTACGAACTAAACGAACGGCATAAACGTTCAAAGCACAAATTAAAACATGGTATGATAATGAAATTTTCAAGTTCAAAATGACAAAAAGGTAAACGGTAAAATTTTACCATATTTTTATATCGTTTATTCATAAACCAAGAACAATAATTGGTACCTTAGTAACTGCAAATCAGAAGAGTTTTTGAAACATACGACAAATGTCTTTATAAACGTCAGAATTAAATGGTATTTGCTGACATCACCTTCCTTGCAATTGCAAGGGAATAGTCATGCACAGAACTTCTTGGTCTGACAACATTATACTTCTTGGTGTGACAACATAGGCCTTCTTAGTGTAACATCACATTTCATAGTCTGACAACATATTACTTTTTCATGTTACAACATGAGGCTTCTTAGTGTGACAACATGACCTTTCTTAGGCTGACACCATAATAGTTTTTGGTGTGACAACATGGGCATTCTTAGTGTGACAACATAACACGTAATGGTCTCACAACATTACTTTTTGATGTGACAACATGGTTGCTCTTAGTTTGACAGCATGGCACTTCACAGGCTGATAACATATTACTCTTTGGTGTGACAACACGGGCCTTCTTAGTGTGGCATGACATTTCATTGGCTGACAACATTAATTTTGGTGTGACAACATGGACCTTCTTAGTGTTACATGACACTGTATAAGCTGGCAACATATCACTCGTGGTGTGACGACATGGGCCTTTTTAGTGTGACAACAGGACATTTCATTGACTGACAACATATTACTTTTTTGGTGTGACAACATGGGCCTTCGTAGTGTGACATGATACTACATAGGCTAATAACATTACTTTTTGTTGTGACAACATGGGCCTTCTTAGTAGGACCCTTCTTAGTGTGACAACATGACACTTCATAGGCTAACAACATTACTTTTTGGTGTGACAACATGGGCCTTCTTAGTATGGCAACATGACATTTTATTAACTGACAACATATAACCTTTTGGTGTGACAACTTAAGCCTTCTTAGTGTGAAAACATGACACTTCATAGGCTGACAACATTTTACTTTTTGGTGTAACAACATGGGCCCTCTTAGTGTGACATGACATTGTATGGGCTGACATTACCTTTTGGTGTGGCAACATAGGCCTTATTAGTGTGACAACATGACATTTTATTTACTGAAAACATATTACTTTTTGGTGTGACAACATGGGACTTCTTAGTGTGACATGGCATTGTATAGGCTGACATTATTTTTTTTGCCTTCTTAGTGTGGCAACATGGGCCTTATTAGTGTGGCAACATGACATTTCATTCACGGACAAAATATTACTTTGGTGTGACAACGTGGACCTTCTTAGTGTAACATGACATTGTATAGACTAACAACATATTGCTTTTTGGTGTGACAACATGGGTCTTCTTAGTATGACAACATAGCATTGTATAAGCTGACAACATATTTCATTTTGGTGTGACAACATGGGTCGACTTACTGTGACATAATGACACTTCATGCGCTAACAACATGATACTTATTGGTGTGACAGCAAGGGCCTTCACAGTACGACAACATGACACTTCATGGGGCAACAACATGATACTTTTTGGTATGACAGCATGGGCATTTATAGTGTGACAACATAAAATCCATGGGCTGAAAACATACTTTTGGTGTGACAACATGGGCCTTCTTAGTGTGACAACATGACATTTCATAGGCTGACAACGTCTTATTTTTGGTGTGACAACACGGGCGTTCATAGTGTAACAATATAACACTTCATGGCTAACAGCATATACTTTTTAGTTTGACAACACAGAGCTACATAGTGTAACAACATGAAGCTTCATGATCTGACAGCATGAAACTTATAGGTGTGACAATATGGGTCATTATAGTGTGACAGCACGATTCATGGTCTGCAAAGATGACACTTTGATGTGACATCACAACATAGCTTGGCGTGACGAGAAGACACTAATTGGTGTGACAACATGACACTTCGTGGTTCCATAAACGTCAAGGCTCAACTTCATGAACTTGAAAGCTTCAACTTTACACCTTTAACCTCCTCCCGCCCATCCCCTCTCCTCTCTCTCTCTCTCTCTCTCTCTCTCTCTCTCTCTCTCTCTCTCTGGGACTGAGTCAAGAATGTTGTGAGAGGTAATGGAGTGTCACCTTCAAACTTTGCGAAGATGTTGATGCAGTTTCGTGTCAAGTCAGTCGAGTGGATTCCGTTTCAAACAGATTTCCTCATCCGTTTTCTAATAAAGACAGACACTTGAATGAGAGAGAGAGAGAGAGAGAGAGAGAGAGAGAGAGAGAGAGAGAGAGAGAGAGAGAGAGAGAGTTTGACATAAGAAATAACACTAACCTGAATTACAATATGCATATGCATATAAAAAAAAAACCAATAATTTGGAGCCAAGGATGAAATTGGCTGCTTCCTGCAGTCACGATAATTTCCCCATTCGACATCTGATCGACAGCAGGCGATAATTTGCACAAAATCCATCCCATTTCTTCTCACGTTGGTTTGGATGATTAGGAAAATATTGTTATAACTATTCTTTCATCCCGTCTAGCCAACCCCTTGTGTGAGCTCATGTTTTGAAATTACCTACTTTATTTTTTTTTTGTCATTCTGTCCTTGTGAATCATTAAACCACGACTGGTCAGTTATATGGGTTCATATAACTTTTGTTCTATATACCCAATCTTGTACTGTTATTTCCATTTTGGCTCGAGTCTATACCCAAACAGACATTTTAAGCATTGAAGGTAACATATAGATATATTATAATCTCCCTGGACACTTACAGACTTTAGCTCCAACTATATCTGAAACCTCTCTAGGGATAATAGCCAGTGGAATGTCAGAAATGGATTGACTGAATCCATTTATCTTCATCCGTTACATAAGGCCTTGTGAGTTTCATGTCACTGGAACAGAGGGTCCTTCGTCAATATTAGTAATGAACGAGAAACAAACTGGTAACAAGGAGAGGGTGTTGGAGATATTTATCGGTCAATCAATACTGAACTAAGTGCCAACACTTTACAACTGAAACCACACCCGGTTTTGTTTCTGTCATGTATGTAAGTATGTATGTATATTCACTATTGAATATTGACTAGTCAAACGTAGCCTAAGACAATATCAGCTGACCTCTAAGCAACCAGAGTGAATGAAAACCGTTGACAGCAGAAGAAAAAGAAATTCATTCAGATTTCCCCAGAAGCAGTCATCCAAAAGAAAGGAGGCCAAAAACCTTTGGGGAAAAATTTACTTTTCCTTAACAGTCATCACCTAATTGGGAATATCCTTTCGCTTTGATGAAAGATCCACACGTAAGGGGAAGCCCTGGAAATAAGCTGAAAAAAATCCAGATGAGTGAAATTGCGTCAGGTCCTCTGGAGGGAAGGAGAGGAAATAGAATTAGGAGGAAGCAAAGGGGAGCAGATGTTTCCCAGGAATGCTATTTCACTCCTTTTACAATTAATTACACTGAGAGCGGGGATCTTTCACGCCAGCTGCCTCGGGAAATAGAATTTCTGCGGCTGAAACGAGGGAGAGTTTGAAAACTTTAGTTTCTTTGGAGTGGGTGAGCAGTCATCAACTTGTAGGCGACTTGTTTCACACATACTCTTGGGCATGCTAAAGGATTCAGTTTTACTTTAAATAGCAAAATTCCAGTTTGTCAGAAACCTTGGCCAGTTTTGCTGCTGGTTTGCAAACATGACAGAGTAACAGTTTTCCTTAAGTAATTTGTATGAATCCATTTGTCAAGTTAATTCATTAGAAATTTCAATGTGTTGTCTTCCCACTCTTTTCGGCCAGTTTTCATTGTACTTTCTGACTCATGGAAGTTTTTACCCTCTGACTTACAACTGACTGGGCAGCTGGAACGTGCTGCCCAGATCCTCATCGATAATGGACACACGAATCGGGAGGTAGACAAGTGCATTAGAGGAGCTGTGAACAGATGGTACCATCAGGAACCTCGCCCCTACACCTCTGATGACATCAGACTTTTCCACCAAGGAAAATTCTATAAAGTATATAAAGAAGATGAACACGCCCTCAGGACCATCATTAAAGGTAACATCAGCCCGTCAATCCTGAGAAGAAGATTAAACTCGTCATAATCTACAGGAATAAGAAAACCAGCAGCCTGGGTGATGAGAAATAACCAGCAGGGGGTCCCCCAAGCAGGATCCTTGAAGAAAACCAACGCAGTCTACTGATACAAATGCCCCGTCCGAGAGTGCCTCTGGCTCTTATACCAGTATGACTACCATGCACTTCTCCAAGAGGATCTCTGTCATGCCCAGGAGGGTGCCATATTTAATCATGGCAGGACTTCCCATAACCTGAGAATAAAAAGGAATGACATTTTCCCTAACATAGAGTAACAGATCAAGCAAGTGACCATTCGCTGCATTGCCTATTCCTGGAAGCCCTACCATGGGAGAGAGAAGCTGAGTTTCTCAATACCACACAGGAGACCTTCCCTTCCTCCTCCCAAAGGGTGTCAATGCGATGGGTGCTGATTCATTATTTAAATCACCCTGGCCCATTGGATGAGCAAACCAATCAGGAACGTCCATCAATAATCTCTTCCAATCAACCCTCCTAATAATGGAACACTCTGGGGTTATGTGCACCTCCAGAGGTCAAATGTGCACGCACCAGCATGTTCACACACAACCATCACTGGTTCGAGAGTCATCAGATTTTGCAGAGGAGAATTCGCCTCCAGCCAATCAAAAATCGATGGTATCTGTTCTTGTTACCTTCAGTTGCCTCCAACTGCCTAACCCAGAGGGTAATGTTTTTTGGAATATTGAATCCCCGCTCTGCGTTTTCCAGATTGATTGTTCTCAAAAACTATATATACCACACGAGCGCCATATGTCTCCAGAGCATTCTCTTGTCATTCCTGAGGAGATTGCCCCATGCCCCACCCTGTATATACTGACACGAGCCCCCATGTGTCTCCAGTTTCATTCCAATGTCCAGAAGATGACCATCGAGCTGGTCAAAACATGTTGACAGAAAGAGTACTAGAAATACCAGATAGACGTCAGAAAAAGAAAAAAAAGAAATACCACCAAAAATACCATCAGGAAAATCTACAGATTTACATCCCAGATTTCAGTTACCTGCTGTAAAGGTTTAAAATAAAGAGTTTCTGCTGTAAGAAATACGCTGTCTTATCCATCGAAATATGAACATTGGCCAATTATTGAGTAAAATATTGATGTGCAGGAAAAGCAAATTATTAGAAGATTGAGAAAACTCGGTATAAAATCAATTTGCAAAATGCAGCCATTTTATTCAACAAAACTTGCCTCAAAGATGGTCTTCTTCCTTCATATTATTATTATTATTATTATTATTATTATTATTATTATTATTATTATTCAAGTGGTGTTAAAGTGATAGCTGCATCAGCAGCATTCAGTTTGTATAGAGTTTTCTCTATTTTTCTAATAATTGATTTTTCTAGGTTACTGCATTCTGCCAGTAACATGCCGATATTGATCATACTTGGAGAGGAAAATAGGTTGCAAAATTGGATAGTTTATTTCCGATGACACATGTATAACAGTAACAGGTTACTGAAATCAGGAGTTTATCATCAATAGATTGCCCTTCAGGAAAAACGTCTTCTTTTGAGTTGTCCTTCAGGAGAAAGTCGTCTTCGGTGTTAACCAAGGCTATGTTTCGCTCAGGCTCCACTGAGCATGGTCACACCAAAAGACGGGAGTAGACTGACTTTCAAATGAACAAACAAACAAATTGGGGATAGGAAAGATTGAGCTTATATTGGGGGGAAGAGGGGTGGGGGGATAGGTTAGAGATGAAAGGGGGGGAAATTGAAAGAAGTTAGGAGGGAAATAGAGGGGGCAGACCCCCTTGCTTTGTCATTTAATGAAGATGATGAAGGGCAAGAGGAGGTAAGGTCACGATATATGGCTATGAATGATGATTTTTTAAGTAGTATGATAGTGGGAGGTGACGTGAAGTGATGCTGGTGGTTATGATTGCCATTAAATAGTTGGTGGCATACATCGATTATCACTGTTATCTTAAGCTGAAGAACTTCTTGAGCTCACAGTTCTCTGTAATCTAACTCCTGTAGATTGGTTCTGGTTGAGCTCCTCCTATCTTAGGAACCATTCTTGGCCAATTCCTGAAGTCTCTCCTTCCTTCATTGGTAAGTGCTCTGCTCTTGTCTATGGTATTCTTGTCTATTGCTGTCAGCCTGTCCCACATCCTATTTGCCAGCCTGTGGATTCTACAATTGATGCTTTCTATGCTTGCCCTTTTGTGCAGTTCCTTCATTGTGTTATAGTAAGGTGGGGCTTCCTTGTATGCTCTTCTGATGTTTTTATTCTACAGAGCTTGCATCTTCATCACTGTGGTCCTACATGCTGGGGCTAGGATTGCTGTGGGGTACTCATGCTGTGGTCTCACCAATGTTTTGTATAGCATCAGATAAGTTTTGTGGAGACAGCCCTAAACCTTCTGATCCTTTTGGAAGTGGCCTCTGCTGTTCTCAAGCAGTTCAGCATGTGCTGTTTTAGGCCGTCTTGGTGAATGTGACTCCCAGTACCTTGATGTTGTTTTTGAATGGGATCCCTCTATCGTCCACAGTTACATCTGCTGGTTTGAGTGTTAATATAGACAGGAGTTGGAACCTCTCCTGGCTGGCAGATACCTTCCATTTCTCCTCGTACTCATTGACCTTCTTTATTTCTCTGGCTGTTCTCAAGGCCAGCATCTGTTTACCCCTTTTGCTGGGATACATAATTATTTGAGTGTGGTCATCCGTGAAGATAATCTGGAAGCAGCCAGCTGAGGGTGCAGGGACATCTCTTGTGTAAAAATTGAATAGGATGGAGGCCAGCACACTTCCTTGTGGTACTCAACTGAGGAGTAGAAATTCTGACCCAGTTGTTTTCCCCATTCTGATTTGTGCTTTCCTGTTATCCAGGAAGCTGCACAGGAATCTCAGTATGAGGTTGGGTTTGGTGGTTTCCATCAATTTGAATTTAAGGTTATTGTGCCAGATCTTGTCAAAGGCCTTTGCAATGTCTCTAGAGACCACATTGCATCCATGGCCCTTGGTTTGTGACATAGCTATGATCTCGTACATCACTGATGTGGCCAGCTGGGTTCCCCTTCCCCTGGTGAACCCATATTGGTTTTTGTTGGTTAGGCCATTGTCCTGGAGGAATCTCACAAGCCTGTTTTTAATAACTGTCTCTATAATTTTCCCAGGGAGTTCCAGGAGGGTTATTGGTCTGTATTTCCTCACCTGCCTGGAATCCTTCCCTGGTTTGCTTATGAGTCTTATCACACCTGTCTTGTACAGGTCAGGATAATATCCCATGCTTAACATCTCATTCGTCATTTCCTTGAGTATATCCAGCATGACATCTGGGAGGTGTTGCATCATTTCTTTATTAATATTTGACTTTCCAGGGCTTTCCTTTTCTTCCCTCTTTGGAGGATGATTTTGATTTCACTTAGTTCCACCAGTTTTGTCATGGGATCGTCGGGGTCTAGCCTGCTTGTATCTACTCTGGGATAGGGTATGATGTCATCTCTTCTCTGTTGCAGTGCCTCTTCTTCTACTCTCTCCTGCTTTTTGTCATAGTTCCTATTCTCTTCTTTCGTTATTCAAAAGGTGTTACTCCAGAATTCCCTGAGGGCTGCTTCTTTCTCTTCATCTCCACATAGTTTTCTGTTGTTTTCTAATATATACAGAGCACACTCTCCTCCCTTCCCTAGTAAGTGGTTGATGCTGTCCCAGAATTTGGCTGGCTGACCATAAAGCTCACTGGCTGTTTTGACAATCCCTTCCCAGTGTCTGTCATGCAGGATTTTTGACTCCTCTGTTATCTGATTCTGCAACTGTCTGGCAGCTTGAAGGGACTCCCAAGTCCATCCGGCTCATCTGGACATTGCTTCTAGATTCTTGAATTGCCATTGAAGAAGTTTAAGGTAATCACTGTCAACAGGCACTCTAAGAATTCTGTAGCTTCTTGTTGGGATGTGGGTCCTTCCGGCTCTGGCAATTGCCTTGAACCAGTTTTCCAGCCTGTTGTCAATGTAGGCTTTGTCTTTTATCCCTTGGTGGTCATTTAGGCTGGGGGCCTCCCTCTCCAGTTGGCCCTTAAAATTTGGCCAGTCTGCACTTTCAGTACACATCCTTGGGATGGCAGGGCCAAAGTCAGGATTACTGGTAGATGGTCCGATGATGTCAGGGCACCTTGCTGGAGAGAGAAATTCAGGTGGGCCTGTCTGTTTGCAAGCAATATGTCAGGTCTACCTGCACATTGGCCCAGATAGGTAGTGAACCCTGGTCCAAGATGCGTGGCTATCCCTCTGTTTGAGATCCTCCACTTGGATGCCATTCACATTATTGTTGCTGTATCCCATATGTCTGTGGGAAGCATTCAGATCTCTGAATAGGTAGGCTGGCATTCTTTTTTGGAGGATCTTGCCTATGTCCTCTCTAGGGAAAAGCACTCTTCTTGGGGGAAGGTACGTTGTTCCTATGAGGACCGGCCCTCTCTTCGTTCTTACTTCCACAGCAAGGTCGTCTTCTTGATAGTCATCCCACAGTCTGTGGTCCAGGTCATTCTTGACTGCCACTGCAATTCCTGCATGCAGCTCATTATATATATTCCTTCTATAGACAGTATATCCATAGATTTTCATGGATTATTCTTCTTCTTTAACTCCTGTAGCATGGAGCAGGAGTATGTCAGAATCAATGAGCCTATAATACTCGCTCAGCTCTCTGCTCCTGTCAAAGGTCCATTTCAGTACATTATGTTGGATGACCATTAGTTTCTCCAAATATTCTGCTGTTGTTGGTTCTGGGACTACTTGCAGTGATTAGGTCCTTAGTTTGAAGTGACCTGACTTGATGTGCTGGAATTTTTCCTGGCTTACTCTAGTGATCGGAATATTGGTTAGGTCTATTATGCCGCTTTTATAGCATTTTCTATTTCTTCTTCTGATATGTCATTTGTGTATGTATATTTTATTTCTCCTGATCCGAAGATCATATCAATGATCTTTGTGTTGGAAGGTCTGTTTGGTATTTTCATTTCTATACTTGAGTACAGATTCATTGTCAGTTTCTTTGTCTTCTTTTTGGTCTTATTTCCATTATTTCCATATGCTTCCATTGTTTGGTCTGGCTCAGAGTCCTCTTCCCTGGCTGCCTGGATTTTTGTTACTCTTCTCTCTGGAGTTACCGATTGGGTTTCTCTCTGCCTCTTTTTGTTGTCAGGGGCTTCCTCTTGCATCAGTACTTCCTCCTGTTCAGTTTGGTCCTTGGTCATTTGCTTTGTCACATTCTTGGGTTCTTGGTTAGTCTGGTCCTGAAGTTCGTGATTCTGGTTCTCAAGTTCTTGATTCTCATGGTTCTGAGTCTCTTGGGTCAACTGATCCTGCTCTAACTTCCTTGTAGCTTCCTTTGCAAATGTGACGTCCTTGGGAATTTTAACCATCGGTAGCCTATTTGCTTAGTAAATTTTCTCTAGTGTTTTCTGGAATGTGCCAGGAACTGCTGCCTCATTCATGTTGGCCATGATGAGTGCAGTGTTTATCATTATGTTCTGTTTGCTGGGGTGCATACTCCACTGACTGGTTTGATGTGGTGGCACCAGCAGTCCTCAGCTACTGAGGCCTTGACTGGTGGGTCTATTCGTGGGTGCTGCTGCGGCTGCATAAGTTGGAGACTCCTTGTTCGTCTTCCTCCTTTGCCTCTCTTCTTTCACCAATTTCTTATAAACCATAAATCTTCTTCCTTTCAGGGCATCTCATGACAAGGGTTGGGTGGAATTCTTTGCAAGTCACACATTTCAGTATAGCACTTTTGCATTCAGTGTATCTGTGCTCTTTGCTGCTGCAGTTAGAGCAGATTTTATAGTCTTTTTCTTGGGGGCAGTTCCTCTCTTCATGGTCATAGGAGTAGCACCTTATACATTGCATGATTCTGACATAGATTTCAGTGTCTAGTTGCCTCTTGGCAAAGGACTGGGAAAATATGAGGATTCCTTGGGCTATTGCCTTCTTAACCATTTCCTGTGTTTCCATTTTTATCTTTATGATGTTTGAACTTTCCATAACAAAAACTTCTGTTACTTTGCAGTAGGTGTTGCATCTTTCCACTTCCATGGACAGTTCTTCTTTAGTGTGGCTATAGACATAATCATCTAGCCCTGTCACTACCAATGTCCTTAATGCTATGGCCTCAGGGCTTCAATAACTTCATATTTCTCTCTTTCAAAAAGCTTTTTGTTCTCTTTTCCAACTATGTTCCTTTTTGTACTCTCATCTGTCACTATGACATATCCAGACCTAGTGTTTTCTACTTTATAAACTTTAAGATTACTTTTTGTAAGTAGCTCCCATAGTTTGGTGTGCCTAGCATTCCCCCTAGTGGCCTCATCTCTGATCCTGACCCTTGCCATGTTTGCACATGGAGTCAGGTTCGGTCTTCTGCATACAATCTTATAGTTTTAGTTGTTCACTCACTATGGCCTTCCACTGCAAGATTGCTTATGTCTTTTGCTGTAGCAAGTTATGTATAACTAGCACACTACACTGTATGTCACTAACTCTTAGCACTGCACTTCACTTTATCACTCGCACTATACTGTCGTTTGGTATGGCTTGGTTACACTGCCGTGTATGACTTAACCACCTTGTGACTTAACCACCTTGTGACTTGGCACTCACCTGCAATTGCAGTAATGTACTATGAAGCAAATGATGAGTGATAATAATGTGACAGGGACAGAGAAAGAGAGAGAGAGAGATCGAGAGAGAGAGAGAAAGGAGAAGGTGGAGGTTGGGGAAGGGGTAAAAGGTGGAGGTGGAGAAGGGTGAAGGGGGAAGGGGGGGAGGGGAGGTGGAGGAAGGGGGGGGAAGGGGAGGTGAGGGGGTGGAGGAAGGGTGAAAGGGGGAGGGGAGGGGAAGGGGAGGTGGAAGGAAGGGTGGAGGAGGAGGGTGGAGAAGGGTGAAAGGGGAAGGGGGAGGGGAGGGGGTGTGGAGGAGGGGGGAGGTTTTTAATAGTACGACATGGTGGGTGTTTATGAATCTATTCTATCCAAATACTGTCTATTTAGGCAGGCCTAGTTGTAGACAGGGGTGAGGGAAAGGGAAGGGAGGGGAGAGGGGGGAAGGGAGAGCGATACTGGAGTGGGAAATGGCTGAATTCCGAGACTGTGGGGCCAGGGAGCATGACGAGCAACGACCTTCTGTGACTGTATCTCGTTGCAGAATGAATCGAATCCTGAAATGACTGACTTTCGATGTGAGTCTTACTCTTTATATACAAGAAGGTCAGTGGGGGGTCAAATTCAGCTGCCAGCTGATTGGCTGTGGAGACACATTTGCGCTGCTTATTGGCTGGTGAGATTTCGATATTTTCTTGCAAGCCAAAAATTTACTGCTGATGGTTTCTCTGCTGCAGCCTTACTGAGCAGTGGGGCTGGTTTGTGACATCATTTCCTGGTATTTCACAACGAATATTCTGATTGGGCACCAGGCGGCTCACAGAATCTCTTGACATTATTGTGAGTTTCACGTTCTGGATTGTCGTTTCTTGCGGTGTCTGGCGTCAGTCTGTCAGCTACTGAAGCAATAGGCCGCCTAATGTTGGTAGGCAGGAGGAATACCTCTTGGATGGTATTTAATAAGGGCTCCTCCTGCTGTATTAAGAGTGCCTCCAGCAGCCATAGTCGCCTTGGGTCGAGGGCTTTTCTGATTGCTTCTGTATTCCCCACTATTTCATTTCTTGTAATGCTAGCATTGTGGGCATCTCTCATATGGTTTTTTACGGCGCCTTCTTGGGCATGACAGATTTTCTTCGCCAGTTTCATGGTGGTCATACCGATATAGGCGCCGGGACATCCACGGACTGGTCATTTGAATCAGTATACCACATTCGTCTGTTTAAGAGGATCTCTCGTTAGTGGGGCTGGGTTGTTTTTCATAATTAGGTTTCTCTTGCAGCTGTTTTGATAGTAAATGACGGGGTCATACCGCGTGTCGATGTCAGTAGTGAAGACGTTGTCTGTGATGATCTTCTTGATGGTATGTTCGTCTTCCAGGTATTTTGAGCAAATCCTCGCCTTACAGAAAAGTCAAAAGCTTTTTTGCGGGTCGGGCAGCAGCTGCTCGCAGTTACTGTACCACCAATCCATTGCAAGATGTATTTCTTTGTTGACTTATTTATTAGAATACCCATTATTTATGAGTACCTGGGAGATTCGGTCTAATTCTTGGTGCGTGCCCTGCCAAGAAGAACAGTGTGTTAAAGCCCTTCTTACGAAGGCTTTGATGGTGGTATTCTTGTATCTTGAAGGCTCTCACTATCTCCATTAAGGCAGAGACCGAGATTCGTCTTCATGTAAACAGAGGTCCTCAGGCCATCGTCAGTATTCTAATAAACAAGTCAACAAAGAAATACATCTTGCAATGGATTGGTGGTACAGCAACCGTGAGCAGCCACAGCCTGACCCGCAAAGAAGTCTTCGACTTTTCTTAAGGTGAGGATGCACTCGAAACATCAGAAGATCATCGCAGACAACATCTTCACTACCGACATCAACACGCGGTTTGACCTCGTAATTTACTATCAAAACAGCCGCAAGAGAAACCTAATTGTGAAAAAAAACCCAGCCCCACTAACGAGCGATCCTCTTAAACAGACGAATGTGGTATATCGATTCCAATGACCAGTCCATGGATGTCCCGGCGCCTATGTCGGTATGACCACCATGAAACTGGGGAAGAGAATCTCCTGTCATGCCCAAGAAAGCGCCGTAAAAAACCATATGGGAGATGCCCACAATGCTAGCATTACAAGGAATGAAATAGTGGGAATACAGAAGTAATCGGAAAAGCCCCCGACCCAAGGCGCCTACGGCTGCTGGAGGCGCTCTTAATACAGCAGGAGAAGCCCTTATTAAATACCACCCAAGAGGTATTCCTCCTGCCTACCAGCATTAGGCAGCCTATTGCTTCTGTAGCTGACAGACCGACGCCAGACACTGCAAGAAACGACAATCCCGAACATGAAACTCAGAATAACGTCGGAGATTCTGCATGCCGCTCGGCACCCAATCAGAATATTCTCTGTGAAATACCAGAAAATGACGTTACACACCAGCCCCGCCGCTCAGCAAGGCTGCAGCAGAGAAACCATCAGCGATAAATTTTTGCCTTGCAAGAAAATCTCACCAGCCAATAAGCAGCGCGAATGTTTCTCCTCAGCCAATCAGCTGGCAGCTGAATTTGACCTCCCCACTGACTTTCGTATATAAAGAGCATGACTCACATTGAAAGTCAGCCTACTCCCGTCTTTTGGCATGACCATGCTCAGTGGAGCCTGAGAGAAACGTGGCCTCGATTAACACCGAAGAAGACTTTCTCCTGAAGGACAACTCAAAAAGAAGACTTTTTCCTGAAAGACAACTGAACGGAAGATGAACTCCCGATTTCAGTATCCTGTTACTGTTATTTTGTGTTCATCAGAAATAAACTATCCAATTTTGCTACCTGTTTTCCTCTCCAAGTATGACCAATATCGGCGTGTTACTGGCAGAATGCAGCAACCTAGAAAAATCAATTATTACAAAAACAGAGAAAACTCTATACAAACTGAATGCCGCTGATTCGGCTATCACTTTTAACATCTCTTGTATAAAAGAGGGTCTACAACCTACTTACATTATTATTATTATTATTATTATTATTATTATTATTATTATTATTATTATTATTATTATTATTAGATGGTAATACAATGCATATTGAAATGAACAATTCTTCCGTCCAAATACATTACCATCTATACAGAGTGCTTCTGAGAGGCCGTTCCATTCTTATTATATTAATGAGAAATGTGAGTGTTTTCGGTAATAATGAGAGAGAGAGAGAGAGAGAGAGAAGAGAGGTTCTCTGAAGTTCTGTTTTATACTTTGATCTATTTTGACTGGAATTTTTTAATAATAATATTATATTATCATTAAGTCATGCAATCAAATACGCTTAACCTTGTCAGTATGTTCCGTTGCTGAATTGAAAATTAATATGATTAATTATGAATCATGAATCTCTGTCAGGCAGTGTCAAGGATTACGGAAATCATTTGTTCAAAAGTTTGTGCAGACATCGGAGAGAGAAGAGAGTAGCGTTCTCTTCTCCTTTCAAGACTAGAGAGTTTTCTGAGGCATTTTATTTCTCTACTCTTTGATGCATTATGCAATTTTATTACAGCAAAGATATATATACAATGGATATGAATAACACCAAAGGTTTTTATTTTTCATTCCGTAATAAAAAAAAAAAATAATTAACTGAATCCTTGTTTAAAATTATGAATGTAATCAAATATTCTAACTGGATGAATGCATGATTCAATTTACTTGCAAATGTATCAACAACCCAGAATCCACATTGATGTTTATGTAATCTAAAATAAATATGAATGGTGTTTGTTCTCTACCAGTGGATTCAGGCAGTGTCCTTGACTTTGAAGGATTGGCTGAAATCATTTGTTCATTATGGTTCAAAGTTTGTGCAGACATCGGACGTAAGAGAGAGAGAGAGATCAGAGAGAGAGAGAGAAGAGATTGATTAATTAAAAAGAGAGACCTACAGATTAGTGTCTTTCGGCATCATTATTCAAAAAGCGACTCCTCTTAATGAACGTGTGCATTTGCAAAGCAGAATATTACAGCAAAGATATATATACAATGGATAAATAACACCAGGAAGGGTTTTCATTTTTAGAACTGGGAAACTCCGTAAAAAAAAAAACAATAATTGCTGAATACAACTTAAAATTATGAATGTAATCAAATATTCTAACTGGATGAATGCATGATACACTTCATCGCAATCTTATGTATCAACATCAACCCTGAATCCACATTGATGTTTGTCATGTTATCTAAAAATAAAAGTAAATAAATAAATTAGAAATGGTGTTTGTTACATAACTGTCACCAGTGGGATTTGAACGCTGTCTAGTTGAGAAACGACGATGTGAAGTGACTTTAAACAACTGGCCCAGTGGTTAAAGTCACTGTGTGTAGTCGTTTCTAAACCAGGCAGAGGTCTGAACCCAGTTAAATGACAAAGCACTTATCAAGTTATAATTCCCCCTTGGGTGTAAGGTATTCCCGAGATAGCCTATAGGGAATTGGACGTGGATTAAATTTTAGTTGAAGTATATCTCTCTCTCTCTCTCTCTCTCTCTCTCTCTCTCTTGGGTTTTAATCTCTCTCTATATATATATATATATATATATATATATATATATATATATATATATATATATATATATAATATATATATATATATATATATATATATATATATATATATATATATATATATATAATATATATAATCTACATATATGTATTTTTCATATCTCAAATGAACATATATATATATATATACATATATATATATATATATATATATAATATTTATATATATATATATATGTATATATATATATATATATATATATGTATATATATATATATATATAATATCCAATTACTATACCTCTTATATAATATATTTTCATATATACAATGATATTTTATTTATACCCGTGGATGTTAAATGTCATCTATATATATTTCAACCAAATGGATATATGTTTTGATATATATGTATATATATAGTGAATTGCTATATACTATTGTATATATATGTTATATATGCATATATTGCATATACATAAGGAAAATATAGTATATTATATAAAGACGTTTATATACATTATAACAATATAAAATGATCAATTATATGAATTATTATGTTGATAATTATTAATTTTGTTCATATATATATAATCTATATGTATGTATATACATTAATGTTCGAAAAAATAAATATATCATATATATAATTATGTTATAAAATATATATTTCAATATAGTATATGTATATATATATGTATATAGTATATATATATATATATATATATATATATATATATATATATATATATATATATATATATATATATATATATATATATATATATATATATATATATATATATATATATATATATATATATATATTATACCAATTTATGGGAGAAATATGAACATTCTTGCTAATATAGGCCTATTCCAATATCATGGTTACGGTAACTATCCACAATTATATAAATGCAAAGTTATTTTACAGGAATAACTGTCGACAAAGGAAAGCAAGTTTTAGACAGTATCGTAAACTACATTTATCTTAACAAAACAAATCACTACAACAATCCTCAAATAAGTACCGGTAAAGAACAATCATTGAACAAAAATTGCCAGATAGCAACTAGAAACAATGGTTAAAAGTATGGTACGGTCTATTTATTCTTTCCTGTTTCTGGGAAATGTTGCACCTTAAACTAACCGAAATACCGTACCGTACTGTACCGTACCTAAAAATATCGTACCGTACGCTAGCAGAAATACCGTACCGTATCTGAAAAATGCCGTACCGTACTAGAGCAGAAATGCCGTACCGTACACTAACCGAAATACCGTACCGTACCTAAAAAAAATTCGTACCGTTCACTAACAAATACCGTACCGTACATGGAAAATTTTGTACAGTAAACTAAAAAAAATACCGTACCGTACCGTACCGTACAATGCTTTCTAGCCCAGCACTCGGCAAACAGGCAGTACCAATTTAAGACGCAAACTTTTTAACTACTAGTGTTATTCAACCTCTGAGTTTCTGGCGCTGTTCTGTCAAAGCTTCTTCGCTCAGATTCGACCTCTGGAACGAAACCATTTAAATATGAAAGTTTATTAGGCATACTCAAGTGTTTTTTGTGTATGGGATAGCCGAGTGGTCTTAGATGTATGGTATTTCCAAAGTGTAGTAAATTCGGCATTATTTTAAAAACTATTATTTGAACTGGAGTTTTTATGCTGTGATCGAAAGTCTCCTTAATATGATCAGAACGAGTCTCACGCTCAAATCTATTGCAAATTTACCGTTACCGCGATACTTACCGTCTATTGTCTTATGTTTTACTGAACACGACGTTATGGCTGTCGTAATGGGATGATATAAATAAAAATGGGATGATTTAAAACTTTATAAATAAATAAACGAAAGCCAGAAACGTTGAAATCACACATTAAAATACAGGAAAATGATATTTTCAAGTTCAAAATGTGATGATGGTTTAAAGTAGAATTTTACCATGAATTCACTATCCAACGATATCATTGTTCATTTAGCTGTGACTGTATACGTAAAACACGACTGTATTTAATTTACATAGTCCTGTACGAAACATTTTATTTTAAACTTAACACTGTAATGGTATAAAGGAAAATTTTACCGAAGATCCATAAACGATATATTTTGTCGTTTATTGTCTGTTATTAAGTAATATGCGTCAGTTTAAACATTCCTATGCGAACCATTTCATCTGAAACTTAACTTACGCCCTAGTCTCAATGAAATTCAGAACAGTGCAGGAATTTAAAAAAAAAATGTATAATTTGAAACCCTGAAATAACAGAACTTACTTTCTGCTGCTCTGTGATACATCTCCTCTTGCCTGACGCCACCGGGATTTTGATTCGTAAATGAATTCTTATTTGAACGCTTCCTCCGAAGTATACTTTATATATCTATAACTTAAACACTTCAGTAATCGTACATAAGCACCCACCAGAATACACACGAACCGAGGAATGAAATTTAAATAAACACCTTTAACGGATCTGTTGTGTTAGTATACACTCCACAAAGCCAAACGACTGACTGACTGGCTGCTTATCAGTGACATTGTTGCCATGCCTACCTGCCTCTTCTAACTATTGTATGGCCCATGGAAAATTATCGTATTTACCATGATATTTAGGCGCATTAACATAAGAATTATGGTAATGGTGCCGGGCAATATGTTGTTCTATAATTTTTTTTTTTTTTTTTGA
>NC_089755.1:12290530-12308030 GCF_040412425.1 Macrobrachium rosenbergii
CAGAAACTTCTCTTTCTCTCCTGCCTTCCTGAATTTACTTTGGCGTTTGTGGTTTCTCCTGTTAAGTATCTATTAATTTATGATAAAATTAATCAGAAAGAAAAACCACAACATTGTCAAGAGAGAGAATGTAATTAATATTATATTCTTTCCTGCCTTCCTGGAATTTACTTTGGCGTTTTGGCGGTTTTACACCAAATTAAATATCCATTCATTTATTGTAAAAGTAATTAGACACCAAAATACATCGTTATCAAGACAGAATGTTTTTAATATTCTAATAGGTTTCACAGGATAAGTGAATAATAAATAGATAAGTGATATTTATTTATGTATTTATAAAAGTAAACAGAAAGCAAATTTACAACATTGTCAAGACAGAGAATGTAATCATTGCTCTAATAGATTTTATAACAGAAGTTGGTGTTGGAACGAGCACTGTATGGGATCAATCAGCAAACTTAAATTAGACCTAATGATAAAATGAAAACATGTACGAGAAATCGAGAAGAAGAAAGTTTTAGTGAATCTAAGAAACAGAACAAACGCGAGAAAAGCGATGACATGAATGTGCAGGGGAAGAGAGAGAGAGAGAGAGAGAGAGAGAGAGAGAGAGAGAGAGAGAGAGAGAGAGAGAGAAGGAAGACGATCAGATATTTAAGGAAAGGAGAGACAGAATATGTGAAGTTTTTAGAATGTCGAGATGCGGGGGAATGAAATGAGTGAAGGATCAAACTTATAAAAGGCAAGATCCTGAACTCGGAAGAAATGGAGAAGATAATAAAGAAGAGGAAAAGTGCAGGAATGAATGGAGGAACGAGAATAACTGTGAGAGCAGGAATCCAACAGGAGGACCGTAAGAAGAAGAAAAGGTTTTAGCAGACGAAAATAAAAAAATGGTTGACGGAATATGAAAGAGTTTAAGATGAATATAAGGTTGCATTAGTCAACTGATGCATGATAGACGGAGAGGTGAGAAAAATACAGAAATGCAGAAGAAAGAGAATAAAGTTAGAAAATATGATTGAAGAAATAAACTTTGGCAGTGAAAACAAAACGACTGGAAAACGGACAAAATTAAAGAAATGAGAAGCAACACAGGAACTGCACAGAGGGACATTCTGTAATCAGAGGAAACCACAAGCTATTGACACCATGGGAGTGGTACCCAAAATAGACTTGCCAGATACACCAGAATTTTTCTATGAACGTGGGAATCTAATCCCATCACAAATGGTGCATTGTGGGAGCTGGGGCTTTTTGCTGAGATGGTTTATGGTTGCAAGACTGGTCATATCTGATATTGGTTTAATTTGTCTCAGTTAAAAGTGACCAGTAGATTCTACATATATAGAGATATATATAAATGACCACTAGATTCTACACACACACACAACACAACAAATATATATATATATATATATATATATATATATATATATATATATATATATATATATATATATATATATATATATATATATATATATATATATATATAATTTTGTTGAATTCTATGGCTTTTTGATTGTTAATCAACTTATTATATACATACACATCCCCTCAATATATACCGGGTGTTTCGAAATTAGAGCCCCCCCCTCCACAGAACAAATGGCAAGTTATGATGTTTTCTGCTATAGCCTATCTCCAAGTACATTATTTAAGTTTCTATTAAGCTATTTTTCATTTTGCATTTCTTGTATTTTTCAGACTGAGTGACTAGTGTTAGATACAGCCATGGCTAACGACTGGGAGGAAATCAGATGGATTGACTGAATCCGGGCTATAACCTTCAGAGGCCAGGGATGCTGGCGCATCCTTCATTTCACGTTCCTGGATAGCTAAATACATTAACAGAGATGAATCCTTTGTTAAAAGAAACTGGAACAAAACTCCATATGACTAGTCATCGTGAAAAAGAGTGAGAATCTTGGAAGGCCTGAAGTCCTTTCTCAGGAGTCAAAAGGCATCATAGCTGAGGCAGTGGGTAGACCAAGACTTTCTTGGTCTACCAAGAAAGTCTTTACATAAACTGGCGCTTGAACCAGAAACAAAAAGGGGAAAGAAGAGAAGTTATAGTGCTGTACTGTATATCGTGAGTTGAAAAAATCTGGTATCAAGCCATTTCATGTTATCAGCAAGCCCAAAATCACTCAGCAACAGAGAGAAGACCATGCATGGTTTTGTGTTTTTTTTTTAAAGATTGGAATGAAGCTGACTTTCTCCATGTTTCTGCATCAGTTCAATTCTTCATTTTTACACAGCCAAATCATAAAATGACATCATTTGGGCTGCAAAGTTGATGATATCAGCGATAACTGTGCGCTATCGCCAAGTTGTGAAATTTCCTGAATGTTTGGGAATTTTTTCTGTTTCACAGCCAAATGGGTAATGTGGATCATCAAAGAAAAAGGACAGTCATGGAATGGAGAATACTTCAGAGAAACTGTGTTTACTGGTGGAGTATTTCCTTTCCTCAAAGATCCTGAAAATGTGTTATCTGTTGAAGAAGTCACATTTTTGCATGATAAGGCACCATGTTTCAAGGCTCTTCAGACACAGGAGCTGCTTGAAACAGTGGTATCATTTCTTTCTCATCAAGTGAATTTCAGGTAGCTCCCCTGACCTTAATGTGTGTGAAAACATTGGTAGTATCTTAAAGGATCGTGTTGAGGCATGCACAGTGAACTATGATGGTATACCAAGCCTTGACAACCTGCAGAGAGAGGTGACCTGAAATCCTCAGGAAATGGAGTTTGAGTCTCAGCATTTTTTGTGATTTGCTGAAATCATACCCTCAAGAATGCAGGCTGTGGTACAGGCAGATGGAGGCCACACAAAATATTAAATACTGAGAGAGAAACTTAAATAAATACTTGTTCTGAATTACTTTTGTTTTTGTCCATATCAATTTTAATTTATGCTGTAAAGGGGGCTCTAATTTGAAACACCTTGCAATCTATATATATATATAATATATAAATATGTATATATATATATATATATATATATATATATATATATATATAAATATATAAATATATAAATATATATAGATATATATATATATATATAAATATATAAATAGGTTATATAAATATATATATATATATATATATATATATATATATATATATATATATATATATATATATATATATATATATATATATATATATACACACACATATATATACTATATATACATACATGTATATATACACATATATGCTGTACATACATATATATATATATATATACACACATATATACATATACATAGGTATATATATACATATATATATATATATACATATATACATATACATATATATACTGTATATATACACACACATATATATATATATATATATATATATATATATATATATATATATATATATATATATATACATATATATGTATATAATTACATGTATATATATACACACATATATACAAACACATATATACCAATAAATATACACACACATATATATATATATATATATATATATATATATATATATATATATATATATATATATATATATATTGTGTGTGTTAGATATTTCTTATATGAAACTCCTTTCATACTTTTGAATTTTTTAAAAGTTTCCTACTTAATATCATTACGGCGTTAATAACCTATAAGCTGTGACGCCAGCTTTAGTAAACTAACTCAATCAATTAATCCTAATCAAGGCTTGAGTGCTTATAGAGACGAACCTGAAGTGTCGAGAGAGAGATGATCTATTAGTGTGACTCTCTTCTCTCTCTCTCTCTTTGTCTGTCTTTGTCTGTCAATACCTATATTTCTTCTTCTCTCTCTCTCTCTCTCTCTCTCTCTCTCTCTGTAGTTAACACTGCTTGTCATGAGTATGGTCATAAAGGGAAGATATCTCATTATTTACTTTCTCAGATTCATGTAAACTTTATGTCCTTTTGTCTGAATATTTGTAAATCTGGATGAAAGTTCAGACTTTATAATCTTAACGGTTTTGATAGATTGACTGTCAGCCTGACAGAAGAGTGACAAAGTTTTGTGATCTTTATAACGAAAGGTAGTCAGTTGGTAAAGTTTTGGGAAATTCATGACAAACCAGTCCAGTAATAACATTTTCACGGTTTGTCATGAATGGTTGAAGAAAAAGCCACTGTAGAAACAAAAGTTTAAGTGAATAAACAAGAAAACAGAAGCTTTCAAACTTCACAGCTGACGAGGACCTTAGTGAAGGTCGAAAGTTCCTTTTATTATTTTGTTTCAATTACACTTGTTTTTCAGTGGCTTTATTCTAGACCTTTCATGACAAAAACATGAAACAATAAACACAGACACGAACATGTAAACACAATGTTTAATATAAAGTAAAATAAATGCAAAACAAACAGAAACAAAACTGAATGACGAAAACAAAAGTCGAATGACAAGTCAGGCTGTGGTTAAAATTGTGTTCAGAATTTGAAACACGTTTCACCTTTTGTTGAGACACCTTTTATTTTTCAATATTAGTTTTCCTTTTTTAATTTATTTTATTTTTTTTTTTGTAGAGAAGGAAGGAAGGCAGATCTGGAGTGAATTCACATCTGGGGAAAGTGATATTGTGATATTACTCTTTGTGAGCGACGCTATTGCCAATAAAAGGAATTCCATCTGTCAATCACGAACTCAATTCTCTTTCATTCCTCCATTGACTCTGTAGGTGACTGCTGGTGGCATTGGGGGGAAGGAGGAATTTGTCAAATAATAGTTTTTATGTATTTTTTTTTATTTTTCGAGTCTCAAAAATGGTTCGTCCTGAAGGAAATGTTTGTTTTATGCAAGACAATAGTTTGTATATTTTGTAAGTCTTAATGATAGTTCAAAGGTTCTTTTGTTCACTTACTTTATAGAACCTTTACTTGCGCAGAAGGGAAATGTTTGCTTTGTGTAAGAAAGTATTTTGTGTATTTTATCAATCTTAAAAATAAATCAAAAGTTAATATATTCAACAGAGCAGTAAAATACTTTATAGAACATCATTGGTTTATAATCGCAAAAATCTATACAGAAGGGATGTGTTTAATCTCTGTAAGATTAAAGTTGGTACATTTTGTAAATCTAAAAAAAATGGTTCAAAACTTTCTTTATTTAGATAACAAATAGAACTTTATAGGTTCATAATAGCAAAATCTAAGCAGTAAGGAATTTCCGTTCGAACAGAGTATCTATACAGATGGAAAATGTGTAGCCTATGTACAGTAATAATCTGTATATTTTATGAGTCACGACAAATCGGTTCATATTCCCTTTGCTTACATGCTTCATAGAATAATTATTTCACTGAAAACAATATCCATAGAGATAGAGTCAGGTTATTCTGTGTAAAATGATAGTTTGCAAATTTTATGTTAAAAAAATTACTCCACACTTACTTTCCGTAGATGCTTAAGAGAGAACCCTGCTTCTTCATGTTGATAAAATAGTTTTGCAGAATGGAAGTAAAAACGGTGCTTGTAGTTAAGACGTAGTGACTAGATTGGGATATTTATTTAGTCTTGGATATGGCTGTAGTTCTGTTGGATAATTGGAGTGGGGAGATTTTCTTATTTTAGATGTTCATATTAGGTATCCAGGTATTCTGGTTGTGATATCATCAAAGACAGTTTTAGTTTCGTCATGAGAAATATCTGTTTATACTTTTAAATTTCACGTGGAAACATGGATGGACATTATATTCTATTTAATATTTAGAAGTTTATTTGAGCATGCCATGGAGAACTATAATTGTTCATTTAGAATTTCTATCATTTTAAATTTCTTATTACAAAATCGAGGAATCGGATATTTTTCATTGAGTGAAGAATTATTATATAAAATCTTGAAAATGAACATTTCTGAAAAGTGATTGCCTATCAAACCTTGTTTAGATTTGAACTAATGGCTTTTGCAAATTGTATCAGACTCAGTGACAATGTTTCTAAATTTTTATATATAACCACTGTATCACACACCTACTGTATTATGACAAATTACATGACATCCAGCACAGGCTTCACAGCACATTGCGAAATAACTGTAATTATTATAGAACGTAACTGAATACCTGATCAGTGGCCATTGTCCCAAATACTATATATATATATATATATATATATATATATATATATATATATATATATATATATATATATATATATATATATATACACATAAATATATGCTGTACATAGATATACAAACTTTACACACACATATATATATATATATAGTATATAGATACACACACACACACAAATATATATATATATATATATATATATATATATATATATATATATATATATATATATATATATATATATATATATATATAATAACCTCTCTTGATAGCTCAGTGGTAACGTCGACTGGGGTTTTTGGGTCTGAATTGTCGTGGGTTCATGACCCGACAGTACCAATCCATTTATCACTTATAAATTCCCTTCGGTGATAAGATATCAGGGAGATATTCCTGAGGTAGCGTGAATTTGATATTTTACATTTGTAGCTTCATGATTGTATATAAATCACGGCGTGATAAAAATTCATATATATATATGTATAATATATATATATATACATATAGATAGATAGATAGATAGATAGATAGAAGTCTCATCAAATATGCCTCTCTACATCAAACATACCTCAAATTTTTTCCCCCAAAGTGTAATCATAAATGCGAAGCAGGAAAGCGTTGACCAGAATTTCCCAAAATTCATTTTTACTGCAGTGACAATTAGTAGTCGAATATGTGGTCATAAATGCATAATTAAATAGAATTTTAATTTTGGCTTTATCAGGTCATTTTTGTGGCATGAAGTAGGTCATGGGTAATTTTCTGACACATGGGTACATTGAAATGACACTGAGGTACCTACAAAAAATAAAGTCAATATAGAGTGAATATAATTTGCATGTCAAAACTGAATGAGTGGACTGTCCACATTCTCAGTCTTCTTTTCCTCTGGCCTGGGTAACGAAAGGATACTATGTTGTCATTTCACTACCGTCAACATTTGAAAAATTAACCATTCCAGAAAGTAACCAGTTAATTAGATTTCTATCGAAATGTATACATAGTCTTATAAAATTGAAAGAAAGGTTTCATTCCTCCAGTGATCGCGTTCTCTCACCATAAGCAACAAAATCTAGGCCCTGGATAGTAGTTCATTCATAGGATGATTTAAGCAAGGATAATGACCAACCAGTGGCCAAAATGGCTAGCCCAATTATTCCCTTCACGCCGATAACTACATTGATTACCCAGTCTGCCTTTCTTCTAAGGGGGTTGTCAGATGGAGACTCTTGTCTGAGTCTTTTTGCCTCGGTCTGTCCTATTCCTGCACACGCTGTTCTTTCACCTTGTCTCAATGAGAGTCAAAAATCACTGTCCCTTTTCTCTTCAGACCAACAGAGTAAAGCTGCTCTGGCCTCTGCTATCTTGTGGTTTTGTGACCCTCTCTCAATTGGTGAAACTGTTGGTATAAGCACATTTAACTGCAAGGGCTTCTATTATTAGGTGAAGGCAGGATTTTTTGATTTATACCTTTCTGGAGTCACTCTCTGAGGCAGTATATATATATATATATATATATATATATATATATATATATATATATATATATATATATATATATATATATATATATATATATATATATATATATATATATATGTATATATATATATATATATATATATATATATATATGTATTTTTTATATATATATTTATATATATATATATGTGTGTGTGTGTGTGCATACACACACACACACATATATATATATATATATATATATATATATATATATATATATATATATATATATATATATGTATATATATATATATATATACACACAGCATGCACACAACACACACACACAATCGTTATATATATATATATATATATATATATATATATATATATATATATATATATATATAATATATCCTAATTGACTCTACAAAGTTCTGAGGATTACTAGGAACCCCATCGACGAAATCAAAAGGGAGGCTAACAGGGTCATAAGAGACAGTCAACGCCGCCTTTAATGCCTGCACATGCCTCCGATCATTGGTGATTACAACCTTGGGTACATTTATGAATGTAAAATGCACAAGCGAGGCCACCCCTACGCCCCATCATCAGTCAGATTCCTGCCCCTATGTACCAGCTGTCCAAGAGGCTAAACCCTATCCTGACCCCGTATGTTCCGGACAGATTCAGCCTGAAATCATCAGCAGAGTTCCTTAAAGCCCTTAGGACTACCCCCTCTGCAGGATTCATCGCTTCAATGGACGTGGAGTCCCTCTTCACAAATGTCCCTGTTGAAGAAACCATCTAGATGATCCAGACTGAGTGTACAGGGACCCCACCACTCCTACCCTGAACGTCCCCGGACACGTTCTCCATCCCCTAATGGAAATCTGCACGAAAAAGGCCCTCTTTTCCAACCACCGTGGACATACGTTCACACAGATTGACGGTGTTGCAATGGGATCCCCTCTAAATGTTCTCTTTGCTAACTTCTACATGGGAACCGTCGAACAAAGGGTCTTCGAAAATAGCAGCCAATCCAGAATGTACGTGAGGTACACTCGGCAAGGAAAGTGAGGATACAGTTTTTTTAAATCTTCGGACATATATTGCTCAATAATGCGACATCTGGCAACTTTAGAAAGGGGAGTCGCTTCAGTCTTATTGTGTTTGTTTTTTGCTTGACCTCCTATAACTTTCAATCATATTCTACGGTTCTGAAATCATTGATACTTAAATGCAGTAGCAGGCTTTACAGTATGCGTTCTGTTTTTAATTTGCAGCAACAGTTCTGAGTAAAAATTTATGACACCACAGTGAACGGAATGCTTGCATAATCGGAAACGCGATCTTCCATAATGAAATCATGAGTTAAATTTGAGCAATGTCCAACGAAAAAAAACGTGGGAACAATAAAGGAACGAATGCAATGTTATGAAGAGAGAGAGAGAGAGAGAGAGAGAGAGAGAGAGAGAGAGAGAGAGAGAGAGAGAGAGAGTTGCTGTTGTGTAAGCCTAGGCCTATATGTAGAGCTACTCATTTCATTATTTTTTTCTTTTAGAGATTGAGCGGTACTAGACTTCTATAGTATGTTTTAGCAATGGAGAGAGAGAGAGAGAGAAATTATGGCAACGTCAAGAAACATCGTTATTTTTTGTTTTCCCTGAAGCGCTGCTGCCCCTCACATCATAGAGAACGCTTGCGGATTTAAATAGATTTTATCAACCTGCCCTAGCTGTAACAACATTTACTGCCATTAATTCCAGCTGACTTTAACACCGTGAAATTCAAATATGAATGTGTAAAAAATTAAAAATTATCATTACCTCGTATGATGGTGCAATAATAAGCCTGTTCATAACGGAAAACGAATAAATATTGCCGTTCTGATAAACAGTACTACGCCGAAATATCCACACACCATCTTTTAGATCTATATGAACGAAGTCATCTGAGAAATTCTGGTTACTTCGGACATCCATAGTGTTTTTAAGTATCTGAACGTTTTTGTTTTGCAGATTTAACATAAATGATATAATTTGCATTGTATTTTCATATTCTAGAGTAAATTTACTGAGATCATGTGTTTTCTGTAAGAAAAATTAAAATTCATTGAACGAAATCTAATGAAAACTGTATCTTCACTTTTCTTGCCGAGTGTACATCGACAATACCATCGTCGTTGCTGATTAACGGAAGAAATAGAAGACCTGAGGCACCTTCCATCATCACAAATTCATTGATCGATCACAGCAAAGACCGCCGCCTTTCACCACGTCCTGGTTGAAGAAAAAGAGGCCCAAGACCACCAAGGTCTGATTAACGGAAAAATCTGGGAGGTCTCTCAACTTCCATCAGGGAGTGCCCACCATTAGGTATCGAGCTCTACTATCAGCGCCTATTTCAGGAGGGCCTCCTCTGCAAGAAATATATGAATGTTTTTCCTGTATTAAACCAACGAAGTGTAATATCAAATAAGAAGGCCCATAAGATTTATTTAAATTTATCACTATTTACGTCAGAGAGGGCCTTTTTCTGTGCACTGTTACTATATATATGAATGGAAAGTTTCAATGGTATATATACAAAAATATGAAAATGTGGCCTTAGGCCTCCGATGTTAAAGGTGGCGTTTTTAAATACCAAAAACTAGTATATTTTGGCCTCATTGTTCCCATTTGGCGATGGATCTGGTAGTTTATGGTCATCTTCTTCAAAACGGGTGCGAGGATTAAAGTGTCAATGGCGTTTATTTCCAATGTTCCTGACAGGTTCATATTGTTGGTTTGATTGATGAAGCAGATTCCTAGCATCTTTTTTTGTACGGACAGCTGTTTGCCCGAAACCAATCTTCCCCACTCCAGTTAATGACATGCCCTGTATTTCTAAAATGCGAGGAAAAATTCCGAATCTCCAATGTCCTACTGATCTTTTTGTATCTGTTATTTGATTGATGATCTAGATGTCTCAGCATCTATATATAAATGTATGACAATTACTACGGTATCTTGCCCCACTCCAGCTTCTGACCTTTGTTATTTAATATACGTTAACGAGCGAACTCCCGATGGATTTGGGATAATGGAAAATGTTATTATTAGAACTGAGTTGCTCGGTGGCCTTTAAATGTTTTCATCGTATGGAAGCTTTATTTTGTTGTGAAACCGGCTTTTTGTCTGTTGTTGGGATTTATATATTTTATTTGCTTTATTAATAGCCCTCTGATAATGGGATGGATGGAAAATGAGTTGATTGTTAGGAGTTGCCAGGACGGACGTTAAATTTTTGATCAGTATGACGCATTTTTATTTGAGGAATAGGTTGCAAACACCATATTGTTAGTCCTCGGGTGAGTTTGGTCTGAAATGAAATGAGTGGGACCTCTGTGGGTTTCTATATGCTTAGTAAATAGCCCTGTTCTGTTTTCTTGTGTGGTACATCTAGGAAATTATCAGCAGTTTTCCGTCCTTTTCCCATTCTGTTTTAAATTTTATGGTTTGATCCAGGAATTTAGCCTATTAAAATATCCTTAAAGTCCTCCCAGGAATTGTCCCATGAAAGTACCATGATATCATCGGAGACGTCTAAGCCAGATCATGTATATGGAGACAGCAAAAGTTTGTTTCTATATACGACATGCATACAAGTTCTGTTTAGAATGATATTCATTTTCCCATTCTGTTTTTAAATTTTGGTTACGAATTTTGATAAAAAAAAAGAAAACAGTTGTCCCAGAAAGTATAAGATATCATCTGTATATAACAGATTCTATGGGGTTTGATAGAGGACAAAAGTTCTGTTTCGAAATATTCCATTGTAGGGTGATAGGGACTTCCCATGCTACATCAAATTTTTGTTTGTAAAAATTACCATTGAAAGAAAACACGTTGTTAGTTACACAGAGGTTGATAAGTTTTAAAGTTTTATCTATGCCAAGAGGAAAATGGTCTTCATATGGTTGTAACTTCCTAATAAGAAAAAACAACACGTCGGCAATCGGGACTTTAGTAAATAATGAATCGACGTCTAGACTGAACAGTTTGATGTTGTTTGGGGATGTTTAAACTATTAAATTTTTGTATGAAATCTTCTGCATGTTTGACGTGGGAGGATGAGAAGGTTCCTAGAAAGGGTGATAACAAGTCTGCGAGCCATTTTGATAATTTGTACATGAAAGAGCCCCTACTAGATATTATGGGGCGTAAAGGAATCCCATCTTTATGTGTTTTCGGGAGGCCGTAAAATAGGGGAGAGAGGTTGAGGCTTGAATGTCTCTAGTAATTTATGTCTTTTTATTGCCCCTATTTTGGAAGATTTGTTAAACTGAGCAGCAATATTTGTTGTGGGATCTTTCGTTAATTTGTCGTAGGTCTTGCATCGTTTAGAAGTTCCTTTATTGATTATGTCATAATCCTTGTCTAACAGAACTATTTTCCTGTCTTTGTCAGATTTTGTGATGATGATATCCCCTTTTTAAGCTAACTAATGCATTTTGGAATCTTTTCGGGAGCGAATTTTTGTTGTTATTTTGCTCCAAGACATTTAGCAAAATGCCTTGAGACATGCTCTTTCTTGTCATAGTTGTTTTTGCAAAATGTTTATCAAAAGCAACTAGGAAATTAAGATTACCTCGGGACCAGGTTTTAGAGCGAATGAAACTCCAAGATTTAAACGGTCTGTTCTTCTGCAGTGAGGGGATGGTTAGAGAGATTCAGCACATTACATATAAGATTATTCCATATGTATCCTAATCAGTCTTTTTAATTTGTAGCACAAATTTCTGGATGGGATCACTGTTTTCAATAGCACCTGATAGACAAAATATGAAAGATATCTGATACATAGATCATAGATAAATTATCAAAATGGCTAGATAGACTTGTTATCACCCTTTTCTAGAATTTTCATCCTCCAAAGTCAAACATGCATGATTTCATACAAAAATTTAATAGCTTAAACATCCTCAAACAACATCAAACTTTTTAGTCTAGACAGTCGATTCATTATTTACTAAAGTCGATTGCCGACGTGTTGTTTTTCTTAGAGAGGAAGTTTAAATAGAATTTTAATTTTCCTCTTGGCATAGATAAATTTTTAAAACTTATCAACTGAAGTAGGTCAACGTGTTTTCTTTCAATGGTATTTTTACAAACAAAAATTTGGCTGAAATGGGTCCTCTATCACCCTTCTAGCAAAAATAAAGTCAATATAGAGTGAAACAGAATTTGCATGTCAAACCTGAAACATGATCTGTTTACATTCTGTATCTTTTTCTCTGGTCTGGGGACTTTAACGAATTTTTTAATATGCTAAATTGTCATTTCACTACCATAAAATTTAAACAGAAAAATTAACCATTTCTAGAAAGTAACCTGACTAATTAGAAAACAGAACAGGTATGGTCTTATAAAAATTGGAAAGAAGGTTCCTCATTTCATCCCTCCAGTGATCACGTTCGTCTCACGTAAAAATAAGTAATTAAATCTATCCCTCAGAGTAGTAGATATTCAAATGAGTATTTGATCAAGAATTTAACACGATCCAACCAGTGGCCAAAACTGCTCTATCCACAACATTCCCGAGAGGGCGATAATAAAGCACAAAAATTACCCAGAGGTCCCTTCTTCTAAGGGGTTGTCAGACAAATAGATTTCTGAACAACAAAATAAAGTCTGTCCTGTTCGATGAAAACATCCAAAAGGCCACTGAGCAACTCAGTTCTTAACCTTCATTTTCAATTATCCCAAAAATCACTCGTCCCTTTAACCCTTAGAATAACAAGAGGAAGTAGCCGGAGTTTCTAAGATATCATGTGTTTGTGACCATTTATCTCAATTGGTTAGACAGTTGGCATAAGCATAACAGAGCAAAAGATCACGTTACGCTATTAGGAGAAGGCGGGAATTTTGTGACTATATTAGAAATACAGGGCATGTCATTAACTGGAGGCGGGAGTTATATATATAGATATATATATATATAAAAAGAAAGATGCAGAATATATATCATCAATCAAACCAACAATATGAATATATATACATATAAATATACGCCATTGACACCTTAATATATATACCCGTTTTGAAGAAGATGATATAAGAAACGCGACCGCCAGATCCATGTGTGTGGTGTGTGTGTGTATATAAAAACCACTAGGAATTTATCAATATATAAGAAATATATATATATAACATCGGAGGCCCAAGGCCACACCTTCACACACACATATATACCATATATATATTCCATATATCCATATTATATATAGTGAACAGGGGCACAGTAAACAAGTATATGAAATATATGGTTTCAGTATATTTAAATAGTGTTTTATATATATCTTATACATACATATATATATATATATATATATATATATATATATATATATATATATATATATATATATATATATATATATATATACATACATGTGTGTATGTGTGTATATATATATATATATATATATATATATATATATATATATATATATATATATATATATATATATATATATATATATATATATATTCTCAACTGGTCTTTCTATACTAGCATAATTAACTTATATTTGTACGTATCTAAGCAGAAATATATTTGCATACAAACCTGTGACTTTCCCACGAAATATTTGTTGAGAGTTGATCACGTTCAGTATCCACTAAAACATTTTGTGATCTGTTTTTATTGGCAAATACAATCCTCCAGTATGACTGCCAGTAAAATCCCCTTCTGGCTGACTCAGTCCACCATGCCACTGGAATTTCTGGATATTCTCGAGTCTGTTAAAACAGCTCGTGCGTGAAGTTTCTCGTGTTCAAAGCCTTCGTCTGAGGCTGCTTCTCGGGTTTCCACAAATATGTTATTGACTTTCTAGAATATCTGGAATGTAATAACGAATGTGTGTTTGTATACAGGATAAACAAAACAATCGTATCCATAAACATGACGAAGAATTTGATATTGAGCTGCAACTGCATTCGTAAAAATGGGTTAGATTTCAGATGACCAACGACAGAAAATTGATTTTCCTAAAGTTACGAGTTACGTTCTTTTTCAGCTTTCTTGAAATTGTGGCCTATTTTCGAAGAGTTGAAGCTCGTAAGTTAAAACCTAATGGAGAAAGGGCAATAAGAACACACATATATTCACACACACACACACGCACATATATTTGTATATATGTATGTATATATATATATATATATATATATATATATATATATATATATATAAATATAAATTATAATATAAATAAATATAAATATATATATTATATACACATATACATATATATAAAGTATATGTATATATATATATATATATATATATATAATAAATATTTGAAGCAAAAATTTTATTTTTGGGGGGCTTTTGTGAATTTACGTTTGATTCTACCAATGAAAATGATTTGTGACAGGCTTAATAACTGACTTTTGTGGAAGGCTGAAAGTGTTTCAAAGAACCTGCAGTCACGTGCCTGAGATTAAGATATAAGAAACAATTTCGTCGTCTCGAAACCTCATGAACATAGTATTCTTTGCTTCATTCAAATGTAAATTGCAGTTATATCATCTCCTTCAACCTACCTATGAATATGACAAGTATTAATGATGTTCTGTCGTAGGACTGACATTCGTAATCAAAACAAACTTTCCTTCATTCTCCTGAAACCACAAATGTGTTTTGTAATGTGATCGTATTGGTTTTTCCCTCGCTGTAATTTATTAACTCTCCATCAGATTTATTTTTAAATAAGGAGTTTTCCATTTTACTAAGAGAACTTAATCTTACTCATATTATTATTTTTTATTTAAATATGAACCTTTGTTTTACTAAATAGGGAACTTAATCTTACTCAGATTGTCATTTTCTTTAAACACGAATCTTTATTTGACTAAATAGTAACTTAATCTTACTCAGATTATTTTTTTTAAATATGAATATTTGAATAAATAGAACTTGATCTCACTCAAAACCTACTATTTCTTCAGTCCTCAAACTTTCATGAATGTACAGTCTCGTTACTCTCTTGAACGTTTATGGAAAGGTGCTCAGTGTGTCTGCAGTGTTGCATTTATATGGCTCTGGTAACTTTGGTTGCAAGCCACGTTCTTGCTTTCAAGGGTTACCTTATAGGGATTACCTTTTAGGGATTACCTTTTAAGAATTATCTTTTAGGGATTACTTTTTATGGATTATCTCTAAGAGATTACCTTTTCAGAATTACCTCTGGCTTAGGATGAAACGTGGATATTGAGATCGCCTCAGATATAAACTATAAAGGAAGACTTGTTAATTAAGTCATTTGAATTCTCTAGTGGACAGCATAATAAAAAATATAGGCGGGAATTATAGACACTCTCTCTCTCTTTTTATCGTTGTGTCTTCATTATCTCCCCTCTCTCTCTCTCTCTCTCTCTCTCTCTCTCTCTCTCTCTCTCTCTCTCTCTCTCTCTCTCTCTCTCTCTGTCGTCGTAAATATAACTAAAAACCCAAAGAAATGAAGTGCTCAGGGACCTGTCTCAGGAGCCTAATTTTAAATTAGTTTCTGAAGCAACCGATGATTAATTTCTCCTTGTGTCAGCTCCCAACACCGTTCTGTCATCAACACGTAATGCATTGATTGTTCTCAGTCGCTTCCCACTGATTCACAGAACCCACCCGATTGATGGAACTAAGAATAGATTTCCCGCAACCATTACCCCTGAATGCGAGAGTCTGTCTGGTTTAGGGTAGTTGAATGTTCTCTAGTTGTGACGCCAGTTTTGGTGACCATAAATCAATTAATCAGTCAGTACCCCCTAGAGAAGGTTTTACCTGTTATCGGTCCTGCTCGTTCTTTAAAATATTAGACCATTAAAATTCATGACGCCAAGGTTATATTTTCTTTCAAGTGTATTTTTTCTTTCATTCTACATTTGAATACAGTATAATTACAACAGATTCAAAAGGAGAGACAATCAACCCTTCTATGAGATGCAGATCCATTGGGAAACCTTCCCCGAAACAATCTTGCCACCTGATGATGGCAATGCTGAGTGTTAGTTTTCGTTGACAAAAGCTTTGCTTAAACTACAGTCAGTCAGCACTTGTTCAACATCTAGGGACAAGATACTCATAGAAAAAGCTTTGGATACGGTTCCCCAACAGCAAATTTTGCTAATTACTGAAGTTTTACTTTATTAAAAATCGTTTTTTTTTATTTCATGGTTAACTCTTGATAGATTGCATTAATTTTCAGTTAGACTTTATAAAAGGTCATTCAAAAGTATGTTATCTAAATGACTTGGGCTTTGCTAGGAAAACTACAAAATTATAACCTGAGGTGAAAGTTCGAAAGTTAGTCAGTATCAGAAGACGAGTTATCACAGTAAATGAAGAAAGTTTAGAGAGAGAGAGAGAGAGAGAGAGAGAGAGAGAGAGAGAGAGAGAGAGAGAGAGAGAGAGAGAGAGATAAAAAAGCGACGAATTTTTGTACTTTTGAAGTGAATATAAATGCTTGATAACTTATTCTGAACTCAACAGTGAGCCTCATTGCCTTGACTATATTTTATCTTTTAACAAAACGAAAGACTGAAAAGGAAAATTAACTCTAATTTCCCAAAGGATGAAAGAGAAAACAATCCATTTTCATTATCCCATAAAACGAAGCACTAAAAATACAACTGTGGACACAAAAGGTATATTTAAAAGCAGAGCTCCCGTGATAACATAATTTACATGGTATTTTTATACCTTGCATTTCTTATACAAATATTCAGAAAATTCCAAATTGTTAGGAAAGTATTTCTATAAACAATGATTCTTATTTAGTATTTGACAGTGAAAAACAAATAGGAAATAAACAAAACAGACGGGCGATGCAAGAACACCCTCCACTAAGACAATACATAAAAACAAAAAACAAAAAGAAAACAACCGGGTTG
>NC_089755.1:12313030-12324613 GCF_040412425.1 Macrobrachium rosenbergii
GGAAGATTGTCTGATAAGCGAATCAGAGTAAAGAAACAGATGTCTGAGTTCACAGGAAATAAAGCAAATTAATTCGACTTTTGGAATTTCAAATATTCCTTCTATTAATGACAACTGAGTTGGCCTGTCCAGGAATGAATAAAAATTCGAATTTGTCGGACCAAAGGTATTTCGTGGTTGTGGCTCGAATTGTTAATATTACCTGTCGCAGTGGAAATTTTGTACTGTTCTAACCTAATTTCCAGTTTCTGTGAGTCTCATTATGGGCGCAGACATTTGTTGGTTATTGTGGATGAATTCACTAGATTTGTAGAGATTTTCCCTTTAAAGCATAAGGCAGCGGAGGAAGTAGCCGTCGGGTTTTTTGAGGGGTTTATTTGTTGTTATGGGGTTCCTGAAATACTCAATACAGATAAAGGTAGAGAATTTATGAATAAGACGTTAGAGTGTCTTGAGGACGTTATGGGAATTCGGAAAGTAACTGTTATTCCGTATAGACCTGAAGCCAATGGATTATGTGAATGGGCCAATAGGAAGGTAATTGAGGCTCTCAGAATCACTGTGGGGGATAATGGTGTGAACTGGGATCGGTGTATTCGGCATAGCATTAATACTATGGTTAGCGATACCATTGTGATGTCTCCCGCTGAGGAGGTCTTTGGTTACCCAGCACGAGGTGAGTTCGATTTGTTATCCATTCCAACCCGTTGTGATGATACGGTTAGATCGTTGGTTTCTACTGCTAAGGAGAGATATGCGCGCCTTGCTAGGAATCTTGAGTTGAAGACGCAGGAAATGGTTGATAGGAGCAATTCAAAGCCAGATAATGTTAAAGTTGCTGTCGGTGACAGGGTTTTTGTGAAGATAAATGTCAGGAATCAGTTGAATTATATAAATAAGGGCTAAGTTTGAGGGTCCATTTTGCGTTGTGGAAATAAAGAAAGGGAATAGGTTTGTTGTTCGAGACTAAAAAACGGGATTGTCCAGGTTGACACGTGTATCTAAGATCAAGAGGACAGCTTAAAGGGGAGTTGATGGGTTCATTGTTTTTTTTCTCTCTCTCTCTTCTTTTTCTTATGTAATTTTATTCTCCTTTTATCTTTATTTGTGGGTTTCCCAGAAACGTAATTTGGGGTTCTGAACGTGGGAGGACGCTTGTCCGAGGAGTTTTATAGATTTTGGGTGTCTAGTTTCGATCTGTTTTTTTCTTTCTGCTCATTTGGGGTGGTTTGGAGTGTACTTTTTGGAATTTTGGCATTGTTGAGGTCATATATGATAAATGAGGCGAAAAGGATACCCTAGAGTTTTGTGGGTTTTGTGACTCAGGTTGTTGTCGTATTTCTTTGGTTTCGTTTCGGGGTCTGGTTATTTATAGGTATCGTTTCTTTGTTTTTTTTTGGGGGGGATGCTGAAGATCAGTTTGCTCATAGCCTTTCGAGTGGCTGTCTATATCAAGGCAAAAAGGGTGCTATGGTTTGTTCTTGCATAAGGGGCGGTATGGTCTTGTACATAGATTTGGTGACTTACAGTGTTGTGACTTTATGAGATTACATTTTGCAGATGTGTTTTTGGTTTTCTGATCTTTTGAGGTGTTACAGTCGTTGTATTGGTTTTATGGTTATATAATACATTTGGTTTTTTAGTAAAGGTAATTTTTTTGTAATTATAGGGACGTTAGCTAGTGTGTCAGTTGCAAGCTCAGTGGTTGAACAAGTGGCGGCAGAATTAGCTATACAGGGTAAATCTTTGATGGCATTACGAGACAGTAATAATAAATTGTGTGAAGGTTTTGAAAAATTGAGTACGACTTTGAATGGGTTACTGGTTACTGTAGAGGGTGTTCGGGGAGACTTAGATGTTTCGACTGGGTTTTCCTCTTGTCAAACTACCTTACTTAATGTTGAGAAAGAAGCAGAGTCTTTATTAACGGTGATTAAAATTCAGGTTCAAGCACTTATGGCTGCTTCTAAGGGGCGTATTTTTTAGGATATTTTACCATTGGTGGCTCTGGAATCTACTTTGAAAACTGCATCATATCTTTATGGTTCACAAATAATTCTCACTGTGGGGAATTTATATCGTAATTATAGGGTTTTGAAATTACTCTTGTCGGATAGAGGGTTGCTTGTGGAGGTTCCTGTTAGTGATGTGAAATCATTTCAGTTTTATTATCCAGCCTAGTAATTTTGGTGGTTCGATGGTGACTTGGGATGGAGTAGAGACTATGTATATTTTGGGTGATCAGTATCATTCCACTGCTATTGATTACAAATCAGGGTGTACTTTAGTTCACGACAGATACGTTTGTGACGTAGGATTTTTGCTCTTAGGAACGTCGACTTGTTAGGATGTGAACTGTCACTTGTTCATAATCAGACACCTTCATACTGTGACTTTAGAACATTCCTGGCTGGAGTTCAAGTGGCCTCTATGAAGACTCTCACAGCATTTTTTTGTGCAAGCTGCCAAATCTCCACCCGATGTCATAATACATCGTATACCTTCTGGCTGAATGGATCTCGCCTCTTCGATGCTGCCTGTCGGATCGTCACACCAAAATTCCAAGTACTCAGCTGGATGGTGTACAACTCAAGTACTCTATCTTCATGTGTCACCTTCATGGGGAACACAGTGTTATCCCTGTACCTTCTCCTAGATGGGAAATAACTACAATTCTTCCACTACTTCTCCTCCTGCCTGAAGGTGACTACTTCTTGGTTCCACAGCACTACATTCTCTCATCGTCATGCTGTGTGGTGTTGTGTGGTGTTGGGTGTAAAATGCACTAAGAAGCAATGTGAAAAGAAACATTCCACCCAAGAGAAGCCAGCCCCAGGTGTTGCTCTTCAGCTGGTACACGAGTCAAGGGAATAGAACTCGTTGCTTCTCTCGTGCCGAGGGCGGCACAATTGGTGGCCGAGCAGGGAAATGCTTCAGGATATTGATAAATTATATTGTTGGTTTTTTTCGATCAAATAGTGTGCTTGGAGACATTTTGGGAAAAGGTAAATGGAAACAGTGCCTATGTATTCAGAGGGTCAGTGCTGACAAAGGCCTAGCGTCAGTATGGCTTCCCATGAAGACAAATATCATAACACTTCAATGTGCTGTTCACATCGGAATATGTCCGTTAGCCCAAAGTAGTCAGGTTCGTGCATGAGTGCACTTTGATGGTTGTGCCACATGAAATGTGAATATTCCATTTTGAAAACTGGCTAAACATTGGGCGTCTTGATGTTTTTGTGAAAGGATCCGTTTGGTTGGAAGACTTGAGTACTGCCTGTGAGGTGAGCTGGAACTTTATTTTCAAGAAAGCCCTAATGGGTTTTAATAACTTGTTCTGTTCTTTGCCCTGTTACTGTTCTTGAGTATCATTTTTTTTTATTTACATGTCTTTGATTTTTATTGGATTTCTGTATTATGATTTGTCATGTTTTATTATATGGGGAGTTGGGAGATATCCCACATTTATTTTTTTTCTGTGCATATTTTTAAAGAGTTCTGTTTTCCTTTTGTTTCCTGAGACATATTGAATTAGAGGTCAATCAGATGGCGGGGAATGTGACTTATCGTGACTTTGGCCATGCTGACTTATTTTAACTCTTATGTTGTAGAGACTCATTTAATGGAAGTTGATAGCACCATGGTATCTTACTTGGTTATTTTGAGGTACCAACTCTGGGACGCAGATATTCTCATTTCATTTTCACTTCATTTTAAACCATTTGTCACGTTAGATTACTGAATTAATATATATATATATATATATATATATATATATATATATATATATATATATATATATATATACTCATGTTTTTGCTATTCTTCCTTAATTCAGTTACTGACTTGAATAATGAGAGAGAGAGAGAGAGAGAGAGAGAGAGAGAGAGAGAGAGAGAGAGAGAGAGAATGTGCTAACCCAGTTCTGGCCATTGGTACCGGAGATTCTTCGAGCTATAAATTGATAAGACATTGTTCTTGAAACAGATGTGAAAGGAGGTTATGATCCTATCTGACCTTGTTAATAGGGCATAATATATGTAAGTGAATGTGTATGTGAGTGCGTGTGTGAGAGAGAGAGCGTGTATGTTTGTATGTGTGTATGTTTGTATGCGTACTAACCATTTAGATGATTTGCTGAAAGTGATAGATAAAAATGTAAATTCTGAAGGACATGTAAAAGCAGTTAGCTTAAATATAAAAATCTCATCTAAGATTCTGTTAAGGATGTCACAGTGGCAATTAAAAGGCTGAACAAATTGAAGAGAAAAGGATTAATGGGAATACACGTGAGATGCTGAAGTATGTTAGTAAAAAATATTTTGCGGCTGACCAGGATTTTTAAGGTGTGTCTGGATGAGGGAAAAGTTCTGAGCGAATGGCTGAAAAGAATAATTATGTAAATATAAATATGAGACAGGTAAGGTGTATGACAGGATTTCGACTGATAAAGTAAAACAAATGACAGATCAGTTAATAGGGTAAGAACAATATGAATTTGGGCAAAAAAACAGTGTATATGGATCAGTTTTTTGCCATGAGAGTGAAAAAGCTATAAGTGGCATAGATGGACCTTGAAATATTTACAACAGATTTCAGAGGAAGGTAAAATATGGAGGGTTTGGAGAATTTATGAGAATACAAGAATACAAAATCTCCACAATATCCCCAAGATATCACTTATTCTTTGTTGATAAGCCCCAAAATGTATTTTCTCCCTAAATAACCCTCAAAATCTCGTTTGCTTTTTGTCATTAACGTCTAAAATCTTGTATATCATTTCTTTTTAACAAAATATCTCTTTTCATATTTTCTTATCCCCCAAAATATAATTTATTCTTTCTTGTTAAGTCCCCAAAATTTATTTGCTCTCTAGTTAATACCATAAATCTCGTTTGGTCTTTGTCATTAACCCCAAATCTTGTATGTACTTTCTCGTTTATATTTTCTTATCCCGAAAATATTATATACTCTTTGTTGTAAAGCCCCGAAATGCATTTTCTCTCTCGTTTGTTCTTTGCAATTAATTCCCGAAATCTCATTTTTTCTTTATCAACACCCACAATGTCTTTGTTGTTTGTTTACACCCAAAATCTCGTTTGTTCTTTGTCATTAACTTCCAAAATCTGCTTTGTTCTTTGTCATGAACGCCCAAAATCTCGTTTGTTCTTTATTAACGACAAAAGCCTCGTTTTTGCTTTGTAATTATCCCCCAAAATCTCATTTATTGTTTATCAACACGGAAACCTGTCATTAACCCCCAAAATCTCGTTTATTGTTTATCAACACCCAAACCTCGTTTAGGCTTTCCCCAAAGTCACTGAAAACGCGGTTCCCGACTGACTGACTGACTGACTTCCCTCCTTCAACGAAAAAGGGAGAAGAATTAACAATTCCACTTTGGCTGCTTTGGGAGATGGGGAAATTAATATTAAATTCCTTAATTGGTTAATAAAAGCATTGTCTGACGAATGTCATCTTTTGTGAGAAAGAACGAGGCCTCCTTACTCCCAGAATCCTAATGACGTTAGGACCTTTTCATCTAAAGACACTGGAATTGGATTAAGTGGAATTAAATTCCTCCTGTCAGTGGTGGGAGAGGGAGGGAGGGATGTTATGATTGGAGAAGAGAGGAAATAAATGTAAATTGAGAATGATTTGATAAAAGCATGTACTAGTATGAGTGTACATAAAGTTAAATGCTTAGGGGTTATTGAATAATGAATTAATTAGTTTATTTACTTATTAATAAGGGAAAGGGGAGGTAAACAGAGTAATAGGGATAAAAGAACTAGAATCCACTTTACATCAGGAAAGTATCGAAACCGAATTAAATTAAAAACAAAATTAAATGAAAAACAAAACTTGTTCCAAAATTATTCTAGAAATTTTGAGAAATCGGTTACAGAAATGAGAGGCTTTCAAAAGACAAAACTTGAAACGAATCATTTCTGTTGAGAGAGAGAGAGAGAGAGAGAGAGAGAGAGAGAGAGAGAGAGAGAGAGAGAGAGAGAGAGAGAAACTAATTCCATTCCTGTGTAATTGACCTGAAAGGTTCCCGCATTCAATCTAATGAATGAAGGAAGAAGCGAGATAGTAATTGCGCAAAACATCTGCTCTCCTCCTTTTTCCTCTTCCTCCTTTCCTTCCCTCCTGAGAGGGTGACGCCAGGTTGAGTCTTCTGTCAAAACAAGGAATCTCCAATGGTACAATTTGATAATATTTTACAGCGCTGCTGCTATTAATATTATTATTAGTATTATTATTTCCATAACTGATCAAAGCTTGCTGTGAAGTTTCCACATCAAGAAAAATCTTAGTTACAATAATATATATATATATGTATATGTATATGTATATGTATATGTATATATGTATATGTATATGTATAATGTATATATATATTATATATATATATATATATATATATATATATATATATATATATATATATATATATATATATATATATATACGTATACATATACATATACTGTATATTACCAAATAACGAAATAAAAACTGCTTTATAAGTCTGAAAGCACAAGCTACGGTCCCTACGCTTCAGTTTATAGTTTATGATCACAACCTCTCGTCAACATACAACACCCAAGCAACAACTCCATTTTTCCCTTGAGCTTCAAAACCCAAACCCATTAAAACCTCCCTGAACTGAAGTCGGTCTCAGAGCACAAAACGTTTTTTAAATTAATAATTAAAAATTCCTTATGATCGCAATGGATAATTCTCTCTTAGATGTTAATTAAACATATATTTATATACATAAATATATTAATATCCAAAGCGAGGCCAAATTGCCAAGAGCATCAGCGTCAGACGGAATCAGATCAGATGTCGTAGGGTGGAAAGTGCCACTGGTCTTGTTAGGAAATGGCTACGTAGCTTCCATTAGAGGAGTTTTTATTTGAGTTTCATTTTTATTTCCTCTGCAGCAGTGTCGTCAGTTGGGGATGTGGTACAGTGTGTTTGCCTTTATATATATATTTTCAGAAGATGGTCAGCCTTGTCGCGTGGTCTTTTATTGAGATATCTTTATTTAGATAAGAGTGATCTTGAAATGTATTTGAAACTGTTTATGCTAATAATAAAAGGTAATATGCATTAAGAAAGCCGAAGGTTTTGGTGTTGGAATAAATATGAGATTTATTACAATAATAAGAAAAAATACTTCTATGAGCAGAGATTATGATCTCATTTTGAGATGAGTTATAATAATAAAATAATGATAATAAGCGTAGCACTTTTATTCTCAGAGAACAGAAGAAGGAGACTCTCGTGAGCAACAGACTTGGAAAATTATCAGATGGGGAAGTCTAGAAGACGGTTGGAAGCGAGGCTTCACTGAGTCTGGGTTATTGAATGTCCGTTTTATGATTGGATGGAAATGTGCCCCGAACGGGTACATCTCTCTCTCTCTCTCTCTCTCTCTCTCTCTCTCTCTCTCTCTCTCTCTCTCTCTCTCTCTCTCTCTCATGAAAGCTAGGTCTGCTGGGTCTGGTATTGCATGGCACTGATTGAAGATTAGGCAAACGTGTTTTCATAGATCTCCGCCAATTTCTATCGACAAATGAACTGATTCTCCAGTTTGTGAATATAGCTAGAAAAAAATATGAGTATGCTTTTTGTCTTTCTTAAAAACTTGTAAAACTTTTGACTTCAAAGCTGTGTAAAATATATAATTCTCAACATCGGAGTTATTACATTGACACAATGAAAGTCATACATTTAAATTTTTTAGTCACATTTCACTGCCAATTTTTAATCAAGGTTGTTCTCCCATATTGTTTCCTTCCAATAAAGTATTAAAAGTAATAAGCATCAAAATTCAAACAGTTTATAGAATTTGTCGTAATTACATCTAAGATACATATTGTGTAATATTACAAGCATCTTGAAACTAAGCCCATTCCTGATTGGCCAACACGAATAATACAACTGAAAGAAAACAGTACCAGACCGAAAATAATTTGCGAAGCAAAATAAAAAATGATTGAAAAATTATTGTAGTCCCTAGGTGAGCTGTTTCATTCCAAGTTATCTATTGTGTTTGTACATGCAAGGAAAAGTGAACTTTGGATAAAATGCTCCAGGAAGCTACGCTCGAAAACTGAATTTCAAAAGTTCCGAAGCCCAGGTGAATGATTACATCGAGAGCTTTCCTGACGTGGATGATCGATGTGGTCTTAGAAGTGGAAGGAAGACTGTGGGAGGTATTGGAAACTAAATTGCTTTATATATCTAAAGAACTGCAATCGGAATTCAATTTTTCTTAACTGTCAGTTTCTCTTTATTTAAAAAAATAAGTGCTCTTCAGAATAGCTCATTTAATTTATTAGATTATTTTTTCTTTAATAAGTAAGATCTCTTCTTCTGTATTTCCCTTTACCTCTCTTACTTCCTCCTAATGGACACCATATACTTTGGCCCCTGCGAGCTTGTTCCATGAATAAGTCTCATCTTCTGAATAATAATAATAATAATAATAATAATAATAATAATAATAATAATAATAATAATACATTTATGTATTAACATTTCATGTCTATGATAAACTCACAACCTTTCCCTTTAACTTGAACATAATATTCTAACGTTCATTCACCTTCAAAATCTTTGGCGTCATTCGAGAGAGACCTTCATATATTTTGCCCCGTAGGAGGGTAGTGTCGTCAGTGCACCTCATGCGGTGCGCTGTAGGTATTATTTAAGGTTATTTGCAGCGACCCTTCTGCCCCTAGCTGTAGCCCCTTTCATTCCTTTTGTTGTACCTCCGTTCATGGTCTCTTTCTTCCATCTGACTCTCCTCAACCCTCTCCTAACAATTGTTTCATAGTGCAATTGCAAAAGGTTTTCCTCCTGTTATGCCTTCCAAACCTTTTTCCTCTCAATTTCCATTTCAGCGCTGAATGATCTCATCATAGGTTCTAGCGCTTGGCCTTTGGCCTAAATCCTATATTCTATTCTGTTTAACTAATCTGGCTGGTCCTCACAGAAGTCAATTCAGTATCGCTATTCACGTTGTTGTTGACTTCATTCAATATGTTTCACATTATTATTATTATTATTCAGAAGATGAAGAACCCTATTCATATGGAACACGCCCCTTACGGGAGCCATTGACTTGAAATACAAGCTTCCAAAGAATTTGGTGTCATTAAGAGAGAAAAGAAGATGAAGGGAAATGCACAAAGAAGAGAGCTTACATATTAAAAAGAAAAAATAAATTAATAAATTTATAAAAAGATAAAAATAGAGAGAGAGAGAGAGAGAGAGAGAGAGAGAGAGAGAGAGAGAGAGAGAGAGTGAGAGAGAGAGAGAGAGTGAGTCTTTCATTCAGCTCCGTAGTAAAAGTGGATGACTTTTGTTTCTTGTTGACCTCTGCGTGTCTGATCGAATGTGATGAGGTCCTGTTTCCAAAACACTTGTTGATGATATTTAAGTTTTGCTCGTTCTGCCACCTGATGCTGTTCAAAATAATTCTGGAACAAAAGTCATTTCCAGATTTATAGGATAACAGCTAAAAATGATGAATGAGAGAACGACAAAAAAAAAAGGTCAAATACCGAGGTTTTTGCCTGAAAATATGGCGGAGTGTCTCTGCAAACATTCGGATCTCGATAGTCGCCATCAAATCTGGGGACTGTTCCGATTGTTTTCTCTTCTCTATGAAAATGTCGCTGCGAAATTCAAAAGTGAATATCGGAAAAACAAAATATTGAAAAAATAATAGAATCTGCCTGTAGGGTAAGCCTCTGTATCCAGGGCTGCAATTGTTATGTAACATTTACAGAGGTGCTATATGTGTGTAAAAATATTATAAGGCTTTATATATTTGTCTCTTCATATTCAGATTCCTTTGCATGCGCTTTCTTTAAAACACAAATTCAACGTAATTTTTTTCTGTTATATACTATATGTAAGGAGCAAGTACACACAAGCATTTCATTTCGTATATCATTATATATATATATATATATATATATATATATATATATATATATATATATATATATATATATATATATATATATATATATATTGTCGTAGAGCTGGAGGAAAGAATGAAAGATGGAGTTGACCAAGTGCTTTGTTTATTTCCCCACACCTCCTCACTTGACCCTGAGGAGGTGTGGGAAATGCACGAAAGCACTTGGTCAACTCCTTTTATTCCTTCCTCCAGCTCTATGATAACATAAAATATCGCAAGTTCTAGCGATAGATCGTCAGTATATATGTATATATATTATACAATGCAGGTAACAATGCAGGCCTTAAATCCAGATGGGGACTGAAAGAAACCTTTCCTTCCAGTGATGGGACTGGAACACACACTCACACATTCAGTAAAAGTGAGGTACTACTGCACTTAATAGACATAGATATTGGGTAGATTGGTACAATTTGTACAGAATGACAACAATTTGTCCCAACAAAAAGACCTCCTGGACAAACACTAAGTTACAAAGAGCTGAATTCTTCTTACTGTAATGATGGAAATCCTTCATTTAAGTTAATTACAAAACCCTTCATAATTGGTGGACTGGAAAAAAAATTGGTTTTCATCTTATCAAGACATTAAATTAACCACTCGAAGTTGAGGTTTTCTATGGTCGAGTGTGCATGCGTAAGTGTGTAAATGGAACTAAGTGCACAGTTGCATAAGCTCAAATTGTACTGTTCAAGACATGTACAACGACTTTAGAGGTGAAAGGAACGTAGCTCTTATTTTCATTTGAAATGCCATATTTCTCCCTTGTGAAAGGGAACCAGTATAAGAACCAGTATAGGGTACCAGTACAAATACCAGTTTAGGAACCAGTTCTAACAATTATGGAAGGAATCCACTGGCAATAAGTTGTTTACACCATGCATCCTCCTACTAAGAAATATTAAACAAACCTCGGGAGTCAGCCTTCCCTCAACCCTAACCAGAAATGAAGATTCGCCCCTCTACGATGTCAAGTACCTGTTCCAGCTAATAGTGGGCTTGGGCTGGTGTGTCACACTTGTAATAGCTTATGTCCAGGTTTGAATTGCCATGTGTAGGCTAGTCTGAGTTAATTGTCCTAAAATGAATGGTAGCCTCCGAATGTAAGTCAAGACAACTGACATATCAAGCCACAAGTCGTAATAATAACAACATTATTATTTAAAAATTATTACATTACAGTTCGTACAGTGGCAATATTTCTTCTTTACTCTCTCTCTCTCTCTTATTTTCCTCTGATTCCTCTTCTTCTTCTTCACTGCCACTCGTGTAGGAAAGATACTCCAAGCGAAATCTACTTCCTCTCAGAAGGAGGGAAGTTGTAACACCATGTGCAGACATTCGACCCAATTTAGAGCGGGGCTCCACACCCCCTCCCCCGCCCCCCACCATTTGGTCCCTCGAAGGAAAGTGGACTATTTCGACACAAGTCTGTTTTGTGGACAGAGAAGCTATTAGGAGTTGACATTCTTCTGAAGGGAAATAGTATCATTTTTACAGTAGTGTCATTGTAATCCTCAGAATAATATCACTGTTAGGTTACTACAATGAAAAGTAAAACCTTAGGATTG
>NC_089755.1:12325113-12327613 GCF_040412425.1 Macrobrachium rosenbergii
ATGTTTATGCGCCAGAAATTACCTTCAGTGTGTGACGGGAAATAAAGTAAAATAAAAGCCTTATTTCCTTGGAGGACTCAAAGGAGGCAGAGTTGCAATCTGATCAAATTATTTAACTGCAGAATATAAAATGATGTGGATGTGTTCAACTTTATTTGGCTGTGACTTGTAATGTGAGGGTGGGTCCACACGACAGGGAAGCATGTCAAAACTCACGTCTATATCTTATTGTATGCATATCACAAACATGTTGAAAACACACCCAACTACTGCAAGTGGCATTTTATCGTATACATGTCACATAAATGTTTAAAATATGTCAACAACCATATTTTGGCAACTTAAATACATATCACAAAACATGTTGAAGACATGTCAACGACCGTGGTGGCATCTTATCACATACATACCATAAAACATATTGAAAACGTAATGTCAACAACCATGTTTGCAACTTATATACATGTCACAAAAATGTTGAAAACATATCAATCGTAAAGTGGCATCTTATTGTATTCATGTCACAAACATGTTGAAAACATGTCAGCATCAATATGAGGCTGTATACATATCAAGACATGTTAACAACCATAAGTGACTTCTTATTGTATACATATCAGAAACATGTCGAAAACATGTCAGAGACCTTAAATGGCATTTCATACACATATCAAAAACATGTTGACATAAGCACAACATATAACCATTTTTGTCACCAGCAAAAAGAGAAATACATAAATGAAGAGAAAAGAGAAATATGAGAAACATTAGAGAAAACCCTCCCATCAAGAAGCCTTATCCAGAGAATATGATTCCATTAACAGCGTCACTTTTCATATTAAGGCAAAAGGTCTTAATTTTGGTTTCTTTTTTTATCTAGTTGAGGAAAATAGCCTCGGAAAATGAAATTAATATCCTCTCCCTGGAAATGACAGTAAATAACATGATTTTTCTATTCTTCATATTCTCGTCGCTGAAAAAATAATTGTTTTTTCAAAAGCTTTAATGTTTGACGTTAGCCTTATGGGAATGGTTGAGAAGAAAGCCTACAATGTTTTAATTCACTAGGAAAAAATTATGACTTGTAAAAAACTATTAAGGTATGTCAGATTACGAATCATAATTTCCATGATGTTTCAAATACAAAAACAGTTAATATATTATTTATGTATCTTTTCATATAAGGATATACATACACACACATATACATAAAAATAGATATATATATAAATATATATATATATATATATATATATATATATATATATATATATATATATATATATATATATATATATATATATATATATATATACATATATATATATATATATATATATATATATATATATATATATATATATATATATATATATAGTATATATATATATATAAATACATATATATATATATATATATATATATATATATATATATATATATATATATATATATATATATATATAAATACAATTAACATATATATATCATCTGTTTTTAACGATATATATATATATATATATATATATATATATATATATATATATATAAATACATATATATATATATATATATATATATATATATATATATATATATCTACACACAAAATACAACGAACATCAAATTGCGCAATATCGAAAGTAAAAATAAATATTTTTCTTGCACCATGCAAAGACGAAAATGCAATCGGGAAACATACACACAGTAAATAAGCAAACAAATAAACAAACAAAACACTGAGTAATAAATAATGTTTTAAAGAATCGCGTAATAAAGTTCAAGCAAAACAATCGCCAAAAAAAATGTTGGACGCATTGCAGATTTTGAAGATTTTTGTTTACAAAACAAAAAACTGGATGCCAGTCACTCTCGAATATGAAAAAACAATTAAAGTTAAGAGGAACACATATATATATTTTATCATCTGTTTTTAACGATTGTTTAAATTAAATACCTAAATTAAAAATAAATATATATATATATATATATATATATATATATATACATATATATATATATATATATATATATATATATATATATAGATCGATAGATAGATAGATAGATAGATAGCTAGATAGATAAACATGTTTTAGACACCGCCTGAACTAAACCCTCTCCTACGCGTAATAGTTTAATTCAATCCATTAATGTCTCAAGACCGAAATTACATTTCACGTACATTGAATTGCCCTCTATTAGTTACATACAGTCTTTCAAATTACTTCGCTAATCCTTAATGTCGTTATGTGCATCCCTTCGCTGTGATGTACCTAATATCTTTCATGAATTTCAATTTTATCACGTTATGTTATGTTATTCCTCAAGCAATAAACGCCATTAATCCTTACGCATCAGTCTAAGTAACTGGTGAATGGTATATGCAATAAGACAATAATTATTCCTTTCGCATTTTTATTGTTCTCTCGCCAAAGGACTTGAAGCGCAACGTAGATTATTGAGCTCATATATACAGCCCCATAGGCCAAAGGTGTTT
>NC_089755.1:12332613-12372613 GCF_040412425.1 Macrobrachium rosenbergii
AGAGAGAGAGAGAGAGAGAGAGAGAGAGAGAGAGAGAGAGAGAGAGAGAGAGAGAGAGAACACGTCAGAAATGTTAAAGTCTTTTCATAACAATTTGCAATGTGACATCATTTCCAGAAACTGTCGAATAAATGCTGCCATAAGCTCTTTCTTTGCTTTCGAATTTAGAAAGAGGGCTTTTACAAAAGCTGGCAGGGGAAAACAAGCGGCTTTTCGTTTAAGAATAAATAAAAACGTTTTATTCTGAATGTAGAACTCGAGTGAAATATCCTCCCTGGAGGTACCTGTTGGTTAAGCCTTCGGGTGGGAAATATTCAAAGGAGGTTTATCACTACATAAGGACAATTGATATATGTATTTATTTTCTCTAACAAAAGACTTTTAAAAAATGCATTTGAATTGTCTATTTTTCACAACTTCTTTGCTTTTCCTAAACATATACTGCTTTTAGAATATATGGATTTATTTTCTCTGACAAAAGAATTATTACAAAAGTCATTTGCAAAGTCTATTGTTACCCAGTTTCTTTTCTTTTCCTAAACATACACTGCTTTTAATGACCAATAAGGATCTATAAATGTGAAAGAGACACAATCTTTGCCTTTTGCTGATTTATCCAGACATGAACTAAATATTCGTCTAAAATGATTTCACCTGAACTAAATATGCACATGCAATTAAGACTAAATAGGCAAAAAATAACAGAAATTTCTCTAATGATTGCATAAACGACCCATATTCCAGACATGGATTTCTACACACAGCAGAAACTGATTTCTCCTGAACTATATATACACAGGTAATCAAGACTAAATAAGTTAAAAAGAAAGACAGTTCTCTAATTATGCCATAAACTGCCTGTATTTCTCCCCAATGCCTCCAGAAGAGCTAAATATTCAACTGTAATTCACAATAACAGTCCATTACCCTTTTCCTGAACGAACTCATCATCAAATAACTTCCAGGAAGGAAGTGATGTTTCCATAATTCCAGAGCAACGGCCTCTGCTCCGAAGTCAGGAGGCAAAAACGTCCCTCGAAGCTCATTTCCAGGAAAAATGACAGTAAAAGTTTAAATGTTTTAGCCTGAGGGAGAAACTGAAACTGAGTCTGCAGAGACAAAAAAAAAAAAAAGTCTTGCCTTTTGTTTATAAACGTTGCCGTATCACATGTATCATCTTTGTCTTTTTTGGGAATCCCTTCTCTCAGACAGTTAGTTGGTTGGTTAAAAAGGAACTAAGGAATGCATAAAGTGAATAAAAATTTGCTAAAAGCTGAGAAATGTGAAAAATGAGGAAAATAAAAAAAAAATGGGGGAAATGGAGCTCTTATTTAAATTTTTACATTTAAAGACATTTAAAATTTGGGACTTTTTTTCAACATATCTGTGGTACATAGCTATACAGTGACTGAAAATCCACAATTTAAAAGCTGTTTTTTGCCTTACTTTGTTACAAAATACAGTTTGGACTCACAAACAATTTGCGGTTTTTCTTTGATTCTTAACTTAACTCGCCTTGGGCTCATTCTTAACATAACCCACTGCTGTGGCTTATAAATTCAGAGAGGAATTAGTTTTAGCTCCAGAATTGATAAATACCTTATATGAGTTCATTCTTTAATATGACCCATTGTTGTAGTTTATAAATTCTGTGAGGATTCAGTTATAGCTACAAAATATATAAATTTCTGTATGAGATGGGCTCATTTTTAATATAACTTACTGTTATGGTTTATAATTCAGAGGACTCAGTTATAACTACAAAAAAGAAAAATAGTGTATACCCATTTGTAAAAGCAGGGAAATGTGAAAAAAGGATGAAAAAAATTAAATATAGAAATAAAGTTTGGAAAAAGAAAATGAACAGTTGTCCAGTAGAGAAGAGGCAAAGAATGCAATTTGCAACCGAGAGTAAACAGCAACAAATCCCTTCGAAGAGACGAAAATAAAACTAAATCCTTTTACGAGCCTTCCCAAAACATGTCCCGCCAAAACAAAAAAAAAAAAAAAACTGTCACAAACAACAGAAAAATAGGGGAAAGCACATATGGTTTGAAACTGAAAAGCATTAGATCAATATATATATATATATATATATATATATATATATATATATATATATATATATATATATATATATATATATATATATATATATATATATATATATATATATATATATATATATATATCAGTATATATACAAATGTCCTTTAATATCCAACACTCACGTGGGAATAAAATATATTTCTCATCATGCCCTTTCTCTGAAGGGGAATTTTTTAGTTGATAGGATAACTGGACCATGAATTACCCCTCTTGCATGACTTTTTTCCCAGCTTCGAACCAGCAATGACCCAATAGACAACATTTCATTTTAACCCCTTCAGTGAATAAGTAGACGCATAACCCACAATCACAGTGTGGAAGTGAGGTCGAGAGCGAATTGATATTAAAGGACGTTTGGGCCATACAAAGCTAAAGATTGGAACCTATGAATCGAGTGAACTGTGATAAAAGTTCCCGACTCAGCAATGACCCATATATATATCATTCGAATATATTCTTGAATATATAATCATATATAATCACGTGTGGTGAATAAATTTCATCGATGATGACCATGTATGTCTCTCAGGTGGAAAGCATGGGCGTTATGATACAAGTCTAAAGATATGGAACTCGATATATAACTGCACCCAATATTATATATATATATATATATATATATATATATTTTCGATATATATGACCCAATAGACATATATTTCTATGAATTATATATTATGTGAATAAGATAGAAATATCAAATATAATCATATGATATAAATTTCGATATATATATACACATACATACAGGGCGTACACTGGGCCATGTGAAAAAGTTGAAACCTGAGAGCAACTGCGCGAAAAACTGAAATAGCGAGTTTCCCCAACTTCCGACTCAGCAATGACCCAATAGACAACATTTCATTGCTGAGTCGGGGAAGTTGGGGAAAACTTAACAGTTAGCTTGCCCAGGTAATTATGCAGTTGCTCTCAGGTTCCAACTTCTTTAGACTTGTATGGCCCAGTGGGTAACGCCCTTTGCTTTCCACCTGAGAGACCTTTATCCCGACGTGAGTCAGAAATTTATTTCTCCACACGTATTGTGTTTGATGATTTCTATCTTATTCACTCAGAAGGGATAATTCAATGAAATGTTGTCTATTGGGTCATTGCTGAGTCGGGAAGTTGGGGAAAACTCATGGTATGCAAGCAGTTAGCTTGCCCAGGTAATTTTGCAGTTGCTCTTCCAACTTTTTAGACTTGTATGGCCCAGTGGGTAACGCCCTTGCTTTCCACCTGAGAGACCTGGTTCGATCCCGACGTGAGTCAGAAATTTATTTCTGTTCCATTTGTGTGTTGATGATTTCTATCTTATTCACTCAGAAGGGATAATGCAATGAAATGTTGTTATTGGGTCATTGCTGAGTCGGGAAGTTGGGAAAAACTGTGGTATGCAAGCAGTTAGCTTGCCCAGGTAATTCCTAAGTTGCTCTCAGGTTCCAACTTCTTTTAGACTTGTATGGCCCAGTGGGTAACGCCCTGCTTTCCACCTGAGAGACCTGGGTTCGATCCCGACGTGAGTCAGAAATTTATTTCTGTTCCACACGTGATTGTGTGTTGATGATTTCTATCTTATTCACTCAGAAGGGATAATTCGAATGAAATGTTGTCTATTGGGTCATTGCTGAGTCGGGAAGTTGGGGAAAACTGCTGGTATGCAAGCAGTTGAATTGCCCAGGTAATTCCTTTGCTTTCCAACTTTTTGTATGGCCCAGTGGGTAACGCCCTTGCTTTCCACCTGAGACCTGGGTCGATCCTGACGTGAGTCAGAAATTTATTTCTGTTCCACACGTGATTGTGTGTTGATGATTTCTATCTTATTCACTCAGAAGGGATAATTCGAATGAAATGTTGTCTATTGGGTCATTGCTGAGTCGGGAAGTTGGGGAAAACTCGCTGGTATGCAAGCAGTTAGCTTGCCCAGGTAATTCCTAAGTTGCTCTCAGGTTCCAACTTTTAGACTTGTATGGCCCAGTGGGTAACGCCCTTGCTTTCCACCTGAGAGACCTGGGTAATGGTCCCGACGTGAGTCAGAAATTTATTTATATATGTATATATATGCATATATATATAAGTATATATATAAAAGATATATATGTATATATATACTTATATATACATATGTATGTATATATATATATATATATATATATATATATATATATATATATATATATATATATATATATATATATATATATATATATATATATATAATTTCTGTGTATTTTCATGGGCTATTAATATAACACGAAAGGAAAGCTACATTTTATTTATGGAGTCCACGCACGCACATGCATGCATACACACACACACACACCAATGAAAGTGTAACCTACAACCCTTTTTCAATCTTACACTTTCTGTTCCCACCTCGCTTTATCTTATCTGTCTTTCTCCAATTTATTTCTTGACTTTATCTCCATATTTAATAGATATTTTCTTATTTTCAAGTCCTGTTCAATGTGAGTTTGTCATACCTCTCGATTTAAGTACATAAATCATAAATTGTACTTTTTCCCTTCCATTAAAAGACAAATCCTGTTATGAACAATGAGGCTCAGTCTAAAAGATCTGTCCATTTCAGAATGGAGCTCAAAAGAGAATATTAAGAATCAGAGACAGAAAAGAGTTGGAAATGGCACCACAAAGGAAATGACGGAATTTCCATCTGGAGATGAGATAATGATGAAAGGGAGATGGAATGAAATATAGAGTTTAGGCCAAAGGGCAAGCGCTGGGACCTATGAGGTCATTCAGCGCTGAAAAGCAGAGTAAAAGATTTGATAGTGTAACGGGAGGAAAACCTCACAGTTGCACAATGAAACAATAATTGTCAGGGAGGGTAGATAAGAAGATGGAATAAAGAAAATATGAAAGGAGGTGCAGTAAAGGAATGAAAAGGGTTGCAGCTGGGGGCCGAAGAGACGCTGCAAAGGACCCTAAGTAATGCCTACATTGCACAGCGTGAGGTGCATTGACGGCACTACGCCCCTACAGGGATGATGATGGAAAGGAGTTTCATAAGGAATATATAATATTAGCAAAAACCTCCTTTTGGAATAAAAAGTGTTGAAATGTAAAGTTAATTTTCCTTTTACCGTTAAATATGTCCTCGAAAGGTCGAAGGAAAGAAATACCATCCCTCTCAGCTGAATCATTCTTCTTCAGGTGAAATGGATGATATTGAAGCCGCTGATCTTCCCCATTAAAATACTAAAAAAAAAAAGTTAACAAGACCAAATTCCTTCGTAACTCTTCATCGCCAACTTTTCTCTTAAAAAAAGAAGTAAAGAATTAAGTAAAGTTCGAGAATCTGAATTGGACTTTGAAGTGGCGTGTAGCGTATCGAGAGAACCATGTTTCTTTTTCATCTGATATTAGAGTAACGAATTCTGTCTATTCTTTCGATCATTTTATCTGAATCGCGAAAAGTGGAGTGCCTTGACATTAAGTGTCTCTGGATGTTATGCATCGAGACTGAATTATAATATTAAAAGCTCCTCAGACAAATTGCTTTGAGATCCTACAATAAATTTCCTCATATTCTGTTGTTTCTGCCCCTTTCATTTATCACCTATCTCCATATTCCAGTATATTCCAATTAGTTACCTCCGATAGTCTCTTTCTACATTGCTATTAATCGCGCAGTGCCATAAGGAATAAGAATGATTTTTCACGAGTAAATTTGTTGACGGAAGGAACAAGTATTAAGCTCAGGAACAGAATTCGCTGTAGCAAGCTGAATTTTAAAGAAGAAATTATGCCGTAAATAAGAATTTATAATTGAAATATATTTTAGTGAGCATGCCAACAAACCATCCATTACAGCTTCCGAGAAACTTATGAATTTTTTAAAAATTAACAAAACATTCATGAGAAAAAAAAGAAATTAAATGAAATTATAAAGACCCTCTTTTACCCAATTCCGATAACATTCATTTTACTGTCTGGGAAATAAGAGAGTCAACCGTAGAAGAGGGGAACCCATCACGTGTTCCAATATTCTCCCCCCAAAATTAAATTAAAATAAAAAAAAAGCGGAAGGAGATAGACAGGAAGAGCGTCTGTCTGCTGGCGTTCATGAAATAAAGACTGTGGGGGAACCGAGCACCGCCATTATATATACAGTAGACCCTTGACTCACGAACACAATCCGTTCCTAGACCTTGGTCGTGTTCGAAATTGTTCGCGACTCGGAGCTAATCTCCCCATAAGGTTTAATGGGAATAATATTAATTGGTTCTCGACCCCTACGAACCAATATATATTATGTATATTTTGCCTTATTTTACACAGATAATGTAAAAGTCAGTGTAAAAACCTTAATATATCTAATAATATAATTTAAAATGGTAAACTAACACTATAAAAACGTTTGTAAAGTGAACACTTACTATGACTGGCAAGACTTCTGGCTTGACGGACAAGAGAAGAGGAGGGTGGTGGGTGGGGAGGAGGTTATTGTGTGGAAGGAGACCCCCCCATCCAGGTCGGGGGAGATCTCGTTCCAGAGATTCAACTCTTCTAGGTTTTTTGGTGAACTTTTAATCACAAACTTATCCAATGTCTGTTGCCTTTTCCTTCCTTGCATAACTCTTCTGAAATGGCTCATTAAATTTTCATTGAGCATATTCAAGATCCTGTTCGTAAATAATTTTGTCCGGATGATACAATTCAGAAGCACTGGACATCATTCCACTTTTCCAATGCGGCTTTTATCACATCACTGCTGACATCTGTAACTTCCTCCCCATCCTCCTCTTCGTCAGTTGATTGCTCCCGAGCAAGTTGCTCCTGCTGCTCTTTGTGCAGTTGAACAAGTTCGTCCGCAGTCAAATCTTCTGAATGTTCAGCGACCAATTCTTCAACATCTTCGTCGTTGACTTGTAGACCCATACTGTTGCCCATGGACACAATTTCTTGCACAATCTCTGCATCGAAGCCCTCAAAGTCACGGACAGTTACGCACTGGGGCCAAAGTTTCACGCAGAATTTAATGTGCGGTACGTAACTTCAGTCCATGCGTTATCAATGAGGGTTATGCAGTGAAAAACATTAAAGTGCGTCTTCCAAAATTCTTTTAAGGTTAATTTTGTCTCTTCAGTTACACGGAAGCATCTGGAGAAGAGCGCCTTCGATATAATTTCTTAAAATTGCTAATGACTTGTTGGTCCATGGGCTGGAGAACAGAGGTCGTGTTGGGTGGAAGGAACTTGAACTGAATGAAGTCATGTTCACTGCAGTCAGCCAAGTACGAAGGGTGTGCCGGGCATTATCCATGATCAGAAGGCACCGCAGGGGCAGCTTGTTCTCTGTTAGGTACTGACTAACGGTCGGCGCAAAACACTTCATCAATCCACTCCATAAACAAACTCCGTGTCACCCATGCTTTTGTATTGGCCCTCCACATTACAGGCAGTCTGGCCTTATTTACGTTGTGCTGCTTAAAGGCACGCGGGTTATTTGAATGGTAGACAAGTAGCGGCTTTAGTTTCAAGTCGCCACTTGCGTTTGAGCATAACAAAAGCGTAAGCCTGTCCTTCATTGGCTTGTGGCCTGGGAGCGCCTTCTCTTCTTGGGTGATAAATGTCCTGTTGGGCATCTTCTTCCAGAAGAGGCCCGTTTCATCACAATTGAAAATCTGTTGAGCGACGTATCCTTCGGCCTCCACGAACTCGGCAAACTCGGTCACGAATGCCTCAGCAGCAGCCTTGTTCATGCTTAGCAGCCTCGCCATGCCTAATTACAGAGTGAATGCCAGTTCTCTTCTTGAAGTTATCAAACCACCCTTTACTAGCCTTAAAATCATCTGGCGTGGCACTAGTAGAAGGAGTTTTCTTCAGCAAACTCTGATACACTTGCCGAGTTTTTCGCAGATGATCGGCTCGTTTACACTATCACCTGCCATCTGTTTCTCATGTACCCACTTCAAAATGATTTTTTCTGTCTCTTCGAGGGTTTGCGATCTCATCTTGGTTAGTACTGTCACTCCCTTCGCAACATTTGCTTCTTTAATGGCATCCTTGTTTTTCAAAATTGTCGAAATTGTCGACTTGGCCATCTTGTACTCACTTACGATGATCGGTCACGCGAACACCACGTTCAAACTTTTCTATAATTTCTTTCTTTATTTCAATGGTTATCTTCCTCTGCACCCTCTTCTCACCATCACTCTTCACTTTCTTACTTTCACCACCACTCTTCACTTTCTTAGGGCCCATTATGAAGAAAATCACAAGTTTCAGCGCAAAAAATGCTAAACGAATTGACAAACGTCTTGTACACAATGAGATGAGACAAAGAGTGATGCGTGGGTGACGCCGTTGGGAGGCTGGAAGATGGCTGGTCCCATGGCAACTCAAACGCTCTCACGTGTGCTGGGCGATTTCAATTATTTTTCAAATGTTTGTGTCTAAAAATTAGTTTGTGAAACAAAGGAATTGTTATTTTCAGAAATTTCCAGCATTTTTCAAATGTTCATGTCTCAAAATTAGTTCATGACCCAAACAGAATTTTTATTTTCCGCATTATTTTTGTTGGATTATCTCAAAGTTAGTTCGTAAGTCAAGGGTGAAATTTACCTATAATTTTGGTCAGGGATCGAGTTGTACCAAGGTCAATGCTTCAGAGTCAAGGGTCTACTATATATATATATATATATATATATATATATATATATATATATATATATATATATATATATATATATATATATATATATATATATATATATATAAACATATTTAAAACATATATATACAGTATATATATGGATATATATTATATGCATATATATGTATATACATGATTATTATCAATTTTGTACGTGATTCATTAAGTAGCCGTGGAAACTCTTGTCGGAGTAGTGATTTCTTGTATGTAAAAAGCTTTCACCTATCTTTAAGCATAGGTAGAAAAAAAACTATAATAAATTAAGACATGAAATTTTATTGCTGTACTCACCAATTGCATCTTAGTATTTTGTAACATTATATTTACTTTTCTTACACTTTTGGAGGCGGATAGGAATGGATGAAATCAGCCTCTCGCAGAGATCAGCGTTGACTGATTCTTATGCAACTTTGATGGCAGAGGCAAGTTTTACAGGAGTTGACACCTCAACGCTCTGCAATTGCTGTTTTATGATGGCCCACAGGTTCTCAATTGGTGAGAGATCTGGGGAATTAGGTGGCCAGTCTTCAATGAACTCTACCCCACAATCCTTTAACCACCCTTTTATCAATGGTGTTGTATGGCAGGTAGCCGCGTCTTGCTGGAAAATACTGCAACCCGTCTTGGTAAAACTATCTTCCAAATAGAGGTTTAAAAGGGTGTAATGAATCTGCTGATTCACCCTGGTATTTTTCTCGAATATCACGAGATCCCCAACACCCCCATACCCCATACACCATAACACTCAGAGGAAATTTCTCCCTTGGTCTAACAAACTTGGGGTCTAATTTGTTGGCTGTAGAACTGCGCCAAACTCTGGAAAAACTGCTACCAGAACAATAAAATGTTGCTTCATCACTGAAGCACACTCGTTGCTACTCACCTACATCCCATCCACCATGCTTTTAACAAAAGCCTCCCTTTTCTTCAGGTGTGCTGGAGTTAACAATGGCATCTTTGGTGCCACAATATTCTTAAAACCCAGTCTCTTGGATAAGTAATCTTGCATAGTCCTAACAGACATCTCCCCAAGGAGCTGTGGGTTGCTTTCTTTAAATTTCCTGGCAGAATACGAAGGGAGAGCTTCTGCCTCCCTTTCTAGGACATTAATGGTTCTCTGACCCACTTTGAATGGCCTACCAGTCCCTTTCTTGTGCTCCGGGACATGGTTGCTGCCTTCTGCTTGGTACTTGGCAACAATGCGCTGGACTGTTCGTGGGGCTCACATCAGTTTTTTCTGAACAATATCTTTAGTTTGTAAGTCTAATTCGTGACACTCAATCACTTTCACACGATCTTCAAACGGAGTATAAACTCCAGGCATTATACGGACACTGCAATTGGCCTCTTTCCGGAAGAAAATTCACGTGAAACACGTAAAATTTGGCAGCAACTCAAGAGAATTACGGTTCCAAACGACCTTGAAAAGATACCGAGAGAATTGTCACGTACGCCCACGCTATAAGGAAGAGATAATGAGTTGACAACTAGCAAATTATTGGCTCACGATTTTTTCGTCAGGGGAATATGAGGCATGTGCAGTTTTTGGAAAAAAACTATTCTTGTAGTGTCAACTACGACGAGACTTTCTGCGGGCACTGTATCACACATTACCACAGGTGGAAAATAAGAGACGGGGGTGTAGATCTGACCGGTTTCGACTTTAATTCCAAGCCATTGACGAATTGAATGATACAGAGTATAAGAAGTCACAAATATATATACAGGGAACAGTACTGACGAACATACACAACCGTTAGAGACTACGTATCCACCCACTGGCCGGTGTCGAGGTAGGAGTGGCTTTTAGCCAAAAGAGTTTTGAAGGCCACTCCTACCTCGACACCGGCCGGTGGGTGGATACGTAGTCTCTAACGGTTGTGTATGTTCGTCAGTACTGTTCCTGTAGTATATATATTTGTGACTTCTTATACTCTGTATCAGTCCTTCGTCAATGGCTTGAAACAAAGTCGAAACCGATCAGTGACCTACACCCCACTCTTATTTTTCACCTGTGGTAATGTGTGATATATATACAGTATATACACGCACACACACACACAATAGATATATATATATATATATATATATATATATATATATATATATATATATATATATATATATATATGTAACTAGCTACAAGGCTCGTTTACATAAAAATTAGTTCGGCAAAGAGCGTTCATAAAATTTTCAAACTTCAAAAACACCTTTTAGTTTTAGAGGAAAAAGTTAATTTTTCTAGAGACCACATTAGAAACTGCGGATATCAACCAAACTTTTTGTTTCTCTTACAAATGGAGGGCGAATTTTCATAATTAAATGAGATATGGATTTTTCAAATTTAAATGAATTTCAAAATATGTTTTTTGGATTATCTTGCCAGAGAAAAACATGATTTATTTTTTTGGGACGCGTGATATCATGAAAATGAAAACTGATGTACATATAAAACATGTTTCATGGATTATCTTACCAAAGAAAAAGCTAATCTTGGAGGAAACGTGATAGTGTCATGAAAATTAAAAATGAACTAAACTGAATGTTTTTTTATGACTGTTCAAATCCCCTGTGAAGCAAAAGACTGTTCTTCAAGAAACTATTTTTGAAGCCAGTGAGTGGTAAGAGTGAAGGTGAGTGAATAAAGATGAAAAATGAATGGCTCAATAGTGAAGAAGTTTTTTTGCACTTCATAAATATTCGTCCAATGGATATCAATAGGTTTGTAATGATTAGTAGTAAAACCAATAGTGTACAATCAATACAGAAACATGTAGAGCCTGATACAATATCTTATAATAATAATGATAATAACAATAAAAATGTTGATAATAGTAATAATAAAAATTACAATATTGACAACAAATATACACATACAATCAACAATATCAAACAAAACTACAACATTAGGAAAACGGAAGATAATTGTGAAAAGTTAAAGAATAAAGGACAATACAGTGAACAAATGTTGAAAATAAACTACAGACAAAACAAACTAATAAGAGAAAATAATTACCTTTAAAAAAAAACGTTTGCTTCGCTAAAACAAAAATAATTTTGTATCAACACTCACCAAAACCGAGACAGTGCTGAGGTTCTGAAAATGAAAAAAACAAGATTATCAATCATATTATTAATAATAAAAATTTATAATAAATAATATAAGAAGCTTTGGTCATTGTTATGCTCGTATGTCGTGGTGTCTCCATTGTAACTTTTGCTCTCTCTCTCTCTCTCTCTCTCTCTCTCTCTCTCTCTCTCTCTCTCTCTCTCTCTCTCTCTCTCTCTCTGAGAGAGACACATACCCCAGAATGCGAGTAAACGACTAGAGTTATTTCCATATTCCTGAGCAAAGCAACACACGCACACACACACACACACACACACACAGAGAGAGAGAGAGAGAGAGAGAGAGAGAGAGAGAAGTCTGGCTCTCTTGACACATGTGAGTGAGCATGTACGCAAGCTCATATGTTTATGTGTCCGTATGTTTGTGCATGTGTGTATGCGCATCATGTCCGTCTGACAAGAGTCCTTGACGAGTCCCTCCTCCAACATCAAACAGCGAAGACGTCTCCGGAAAGAGAAAGAAGGAAGGAAGCTTTGGAATAACTGAGAAGAAGAAGAAGAAGAAGAAGAAGAAGAAGAAGAAGAAGAAATGTCCCTTTATTTATGCTTCAGATGCGCCTCCTCTTACACCCTCAGGAATGACACAATGTTATCTTGCAAGAAATTCAAGGAATTTGCATAATACTTCAGAGCATGCATTGGTAGCTTTATACTTCTTTCTCTCTCTCTCTGGTCGACAACGAGAGAGAGAGAGAGAGAGAGAGAGAGAGAGAGAGAGAGAGAGAGAGAGAGAGAGAGTAGTATGTAGTTTGTAAGAGATATGGTTTGACCGCATTGCCATTTTGTTACTTATGGAAGTGATATTGAAATTTTCCAGTAAAGAAATCCCTAAGCGTAATATTCTATGAAAACAAATTACTATTCAGAGCCAAACGAACTGTCAACAAGAAACAGGAATGACTAACTTAAACACAGGTAACCTAATGCAAAATGGCTGGGTCTTTACTTTTTTAATATCAGGCCATAAATTTAAGGAACTTGCGTCATAGATCTTTGCTGGACTCTTCTGCTGAAGTTGGGAGGAAGAAGACGATGGCTATTGCAGGCAAGGCCTCCTACTGACGGAACTTGTAAGTTTAGGTTCTGGGCTTTGTTAAGAGATTAATTTGGAAGTGGATGTCTCAAAAGATGACTAAAAATTAAATTAACAATATATATACATATATACAGTATATATATAACTGTGTATATATATATATATATATATATATATATATATATATATATATATATATATATATATATAAATTACTAACAGGACCTCATTTTTAACAGGGTGGTATCTATTGGAGACATTTATTCAAAAAAGTTACAAGCTTTCTAGAACAAACAGTCCTCATTGTCAAGTATCCGTAAAAAACAAAACTATTACATAAAATTTTGAGTATCTTTGATTAAAGCAAAACAAACTATTATGTAAAGCTTCGTGACAATTCGTTTGCACTAAATATTCTTGACTAATCATACGTAATAATTATGATTCATATACAGTCACTCTGTTCGAACCTAAGTGATAAAGCAAGCAAACATTTTCCTGACAACTGAAGGTAAATATTTAAAAGACTCTTCCTACCCCTAAAAGCTTGGGTACAAATACCCAGTGCAGAAATTATTAAACGATATAATGTGAATAATCCAATGCCCTGGAATTGAAGGGGAAAGAGACAGTATATATAACTAATTATTGATAGTGAATTATCCTTAATTATTCAGTTTGCATTAACGTAATGGATCAGGCTTCATAACTGTAATTATAACAGAATGGAATATGAAATTTAGGCCAAAGACCAAGCGCTGGGAACTATGAGGTCATTCAGCGCTGAAACGGATATTGAGTAAGAATGTTTGAAAGGTGTAACAGGAGGAAAACCTCAAAGCAGTTGCACTACTAAAAAATTGTTAGGAGGGACTGGAAAGTAATATGGAAGAAAGAGAATGTGAACGGAGGTATAGTAAAAGGTATTCGTAATTATAATACAATCTGAAATGATGCTTCAAAAACTACAACAGTCAATGAGAGATGAGTTTTAATGTAAATGATTTCAGTGAAATCATTTACAATAATGTTTCTTGTACATTTCTCTACGCAAGTATCGATGTGGATCTTTTGAAATTTCCAAGGGGCTAATTACAGACTTCAGTATTTCCAATTCCAACCTCTATATTTCAACCAGAGATTCCCCTCACTCTAATGAATAACATAACAGAAAACATTCTCTCATTACAACTCAACGTCCAAGGTAAAAAAACGGCCATTAAATATAGTTTGCATTTCATTAATGTGATGACGAAAATATCATTCGCGCTTTCCGAGAAAGATCTTTTGCAGATGGATTTTCATCATATGAAGCTTTTTTTGAGAAGACTCGTGAGGACCTCTGAATGAACATCAAAGAATGACCTCAAACCTTTTATTCTTTCTTAGTCTGTCAGCTCTCAGGCCTCACTGGAATGCATTGCCAAATACACCAAACAGTAAAAATCTTTGAGCAGCTGTGTGGGGTTCATAGTGTGGCTTTTCAAAGGTCAGACAATCGAAGCCGATTGAATTAAACTGACGAACAACAGGGATCTGTCACAACAACGAGTAGAGGAAACAGGATGAAATTGGCCACATATCCTTCAATCCTATTTATAGAAGGGTTCCCTTCTCCTCCTCCCCGCCCCTCCCCCAGGGCTTAGATTTTTACCTAACGACCTCCACATCCCTTAATTGCCCGTCATTGCAAGACGCCTTCTGTAAAATGTTCTCCTGTGGACTGCAACAGAAGGAAGGAAAATAATTAGTGTTCGAAGAGGGTTGGAGATATAGCCTTTAGGATGAAGGTTTTCCATTCTCGCTCTTGTTTGATTCTTATGAGCTTTTCCTTTTTATATATATGTCTATAGGTATATATATATATATATATATATATATATATATATATATATATATATAATATATATATATATATATATATATATATATATATATATATATATATATATATAAATAAATATATATATATATATATATATATATATATATATATATATATATATATATATATATATATATATATATATATATATATATTTATATGTGTGTTTATATATAAAATGTATATTTATATATGTATATATGTTTACATGTATATACATCTATATGCATACATATATACAGTATATACTTATATACATGTATATTTATATAAATATATATATATATATATATATATATATATATATATATATATATATTATATAATATATATATATATATATATATATTATATATATAATATTTATATTATATATATATATATATATATATATATATATATATATATATATATATATATATATATATATATCTTAGATGAATGAATAGACATTGTGGCTTTCATTATACAGAGAGCAGAGAGAGAATTAAAATCACTTTCAGCCTATTCTCTCAACAGGTAAAGTAGCATTCTCTCAGAAAGTCTAAGCATAAAAATGACTCTCAAAAGTGTAAATGTTCACCAGAATATTATTTAACGACAGCAAAAAAAAAAAAAAAGCTAAGACAATCTCACTTTTCCTCTTAAACCTAAAATTACATAAAATGTTTACGTTTTAGGTAGACTGGCATTAGGGCTTCCAATTAGTGGCAGGCGCCTGCAGTGTGCCGGAGTTAACAACTTGGAAATGGCCTTTTTTGTGAGCTCTCTCTCTCTCAGTTTATATTGTCTATCTGAAAAGGTAATAAAATTTTGAGTTGAAAAAAGAAATTCAAAATTCCCGTAATCAATGGAACATTTACCTCTTTTAAAATTTCCGAATTGACTGTCACGAAATTATTTTTATCTTGTCTGTTTATTAGGTACTGAAAAAGAATCTTTTACCGAATGTTAATTATAAATTTTGTTATAAATACTGAATGTAGACAATTTTCAATACGATATTTCTAAAGCTAAGAGTTTCCAATTAACGAGAACTGTGCATCTTACATTGCACTCAAAACAAGATCCATATTAAATTATTAGATCACTCCACTTACCAGATGAACTACAAAAAGAAGGCACAGCATCACATTCTCGAAAGTAAGAGCGCTATTCGGCCTATTCCTAAGAATATGAGGCTTTTTGTGCTTTTGTGGGAGATGAAGTCGTTTAGCCTACCTTGATTAGCAAAGGACCTCCAGAGGCCTGACTCTGAGCAAATATCTCCGAAATGAGCAGAATTCAAAAGAAGAATGATTGAATTCAAAGTTCTTACAAGAATTATTATGTTTAACACTGTTTGAATGCACTGCAGTTACTAGAATCCCGAGAGAGAGAGAGAGAGAGAGAGAGAGAGAGAGAGAGAGAGAGAGAGAGAGAGAGAGAGAGAGAGAGACTTATTGTAGACACAGATATTTCATAAAATCCAGAGAGAGAGAGAGAGAGAGAGAGACCCCAGATGAGAGTAACTCGGAGCTTTTTTAAACCAACTTCGTCCTCTCCTGACATCATTTTAGGTAGCCATTTTGGCTGTCAGACTTGTTGAGATTTCCTGCTAAAGATCTGATATCTAGCTGAACTGGGAGACTGGAAGCTGGAAAAGACATGACGTCATTCCAGTTGCCTACAAGTCACAAGTGTTGCGCTGATAAGTGCACTCGTTGGTTTAGTTTGTGCTTTTTATCTATTTCTTTTGCTTTAAAATATAACTAAAAAGACAGGTTTTTTTTTATTCTGGGAAGTAACAAATTCATTTAATTTCGAAATCATTTTATCTCGGGAATAACTTACATTACAAAGGAAATATGTTTAAAAAATGCATCTGCCCCAGGCAGATGATCTTGTTAATCTTAATTTTCCTTGGCTGTGTCATTCATTTCAAGGTACAGTCATTCCATATTAAATGATGCATTGTGGGTTCATGCTCGTGAATAAAAATGTCACGCAAGTATAAGTGATAGAAATATATATATATATATATATATATATATATATATATATATATATATATATATATATATATATATATATATATATATATATATATATATATATATATATATATATATATATATATATATATATCAATCACTGTTCGTAACTCCCAAAAACAAATGAGTGGCTGTCCTTACACGATTCCTTGTGCTGGGTGTAGTAATAAATACCTAGGTCAAACTGGCAAAGTACTGGATTACCGTCTAAAACAGCATCGTTATGCAGTTCGAACAGGTCAATTGACAAGTGGTTTATTTGAACACATGAATGATTTTAACCACTGTACAGACTGGAAAAATTCATCTGAGATAATAATTTTTTGTAACCACATTGTTAAAAGAAATATAATTGAATCTGCCTTTATTAAGCATTTTAACAATCGACTTATGAAATTTAGTTTAGGTCTTTTTAAATGAGATAGTTACCGTGTTCATAAAATTGTAGGGAAGTACAAAGTTTCCTTTTAGCAACAGCCTGTTCTAACTGCAGTTTCAGTTCTTAAGCATTTTTAACGTATTCTTACTTATTGTTTTATGGTGACAATTTATTTTCTCCAAACTAGTGATTACATACAGTAATGATGTTTTGCTTGTTAATGGCTTTGATCTTTGTTTTGTGAAGCTTTCTTGTTTGTCTCTATGTATTTTTCTTTGTACTCCGAAGTGTTCGCAGTACACGAAAGCGCTTGGTACCTGGTCTTTAATTTCCACCTTTCATGTGGTTGTCTACGTTTAAGTTTGTCACGTGCAGTTTTGTGACTTATTACTGATATATATATATATATATATATATATATACATATAGATTGATAGATAGATTGATACACACACACACACACACACACACACACACACACACACACATATATATATATATATATATATATATATATATATATATATATATATATATATATATATTAAATCTCCTTGCATTTACAACAATTCCAATCCCTAAGAACTCATGTATTTGGGGGACACAGGTGAGATATCATCAACAGCCCCTTCCAGTCCTAATGAGTGCTGATGAAATGTTGCCTCTATAAACAATCTGGAAACCAATTACAGTGAAATGTGTTTTTCACTTATAACGGGTTCTAGGGAAATGTCTAATTAGCATTCTTCCCCTCTTCCTATGGAATTACAGAGAGAGAGAGAGAGAGAGAGAGAGAGAGAGAGAGAGAGAGAGAGAGAGAGAGAGAGAGAGAGAGAATTGTTGGTCTCTCCAAAGTTGGAGAGATAACCGCCCATATATTTGCTGGTATGTCATTTAGGGCTCAATAATGAGCAAAGGCATTTATGGAAATTATATACATACACACACACACACACACACACACACATATATATATATATATATATATATATATATATATATATATATATATATATACAGTATATATAAGAGAGAGTGTGTTAGACAGAAAAAATCCAATCTCGAAATAGGAAGGATCTTAGAATCTTGCGACACAGTTCGAAGGAAAAATCTGTATAACATATCCTTGAAGACGAGGTAACCTTCAGTCAGGCTAATCTTTATTCATTAAAAAATAAGCATCGATTTTTGGGAACATCAAAGCAAGAAGCGAATTCCTAACGAAGTTTGCAGCAGAAAGCAAAAGAAAAGAATTTCCTCAGATATGGAAACTGCGACGCCAGATAAGACAGAGAAGATTTTTTGGTCGTGTTGACTTCAGTGGAATAATATCTTCCTTTGTTCCTTGAAAACAAGTCTTGTTTTGTATAGGGTGGCTTCCAAAATAAATAAGGAAATAAATAAATAAGTACATAAATATGAAATAAAGCAATGTTTCTGGTTAAGCCTGACTCTACGTCTGACTAAGGCTGGCAGCCGAGGAAAGGGTGGTCGTGCTGGGTGATGTTAATGGAAAAGAAACTAAAAATATACAGCTTAATTGACAGTTAAAGAATTCCCCAAGCGAAAGTGAATGTTAGAAGTCTTGTGGAGATATATTTATATAGAAGTTTGATACCTGGAAAAGCGAGGCATTTATAGAATAGGGTAATTATTCTTAAGAATGAGTTAACGGTCATGAGAAGCGAAACGTGTTAGCACAGAGTAATTGGAGGATTGAACAGAATGACGTAAATGACAACATTTACACAAAACAGAAGGACAGAAAGACGAGTGACGATAGTCAGAATTTATGGTCGGGTCCTGACCTGCCTTAATTTCCCACCTGAAGCTCACTGAACAACAAATTCACCTTAGTCAGTATGCAGTAACATTTGCCCAGTGTAAACATTCTGTCCCCCTCCGAGTATTTCAGTCTTATTTCTTGTCAACATTTAGAAGAGACTATAGAATAGAATGCAGAATTTAGGCCGGAGGCCAAGTGCTGGGACTTAGGTCATTTAGCACTGAGAGGGAAATTGAGAGTTTAAAGGTTTGAAAGGCGTAACATAAAGAAACCCTTTTGCTGTTGCAATATGAATCAATTGTTAGGAGAGGGTGGAAAGTAAAATACGAAAGAGAATATAAACGGATGTACAGTAAGAGGAATGAAAGGGGTTGCAGCTAGGGGCAGAATTGCCGCTGCAAAGAACCTTAAGTAATGCCTACAGTGCACTGCATGAGGTGCACTGACGGTACTAACCCCCTCCCTCCACATGGGATCGTCAACATCCAGGATTTGCAGGAAACCCCACCATCACCCATAAGGAAGGAAGGCAGTCGCTATTCCTGTATTAGAGTCCTTGGTGGGTCTGAGGGAGGCACTGCAATAGGAATGCGTTATCAACAGCAGATGAATGTGAGATATAACAGATGACGAGGAGGAAGAAGAGGTCTCTCACCTACAGCTGTGTCTCTCGCCTTGCCCGACTGGCTTTCCTGTGTCCTGGGGACAGGTTCGATTTAGTCGAGCGCTGCCTTTGCGTCTTTCTTATGAGACGACCGAGGAATGACTTGGGGGAGGTAATTAATGCTTCAGCGATTTGCTTTTAACGAGGAATTACATGATAGAATTTGCCTTTTATACATCATTATTGTAAATATTTGAGCTATAAGCATTGTAATTCCGATCTCTATGAAAGATTCACAGGATGTTATTCAAACGGCGTCCTTTGGCTTCCAACCTCTCTCTCTCTCTCTCTCTCTCTCTCTCTCTCTCTCTCTCTCTCTCTCTCTCTCTCTCTTCGGTATCAATAGTATGAGTGGTATAACGTGTTCAGCTCATAACTAAACATATCAGCGTTCGATCCCCAAACAGGGCTCGGCTGGAATGCATGAGAGTCTCCTAAAAATGCAGTCACCCCCTGCTGATCAAACCCAGCCTCGAATAGCTGATCTTTCTTAATCCATTAACTCTGATTCTGTGGGCTTATCTGAATGAGAAGCCCACGAACTGGTGACATTCTGGTAGCCGGAGACTTGTCAGCTAAAGCAGCTAATTGATTACCTAACTTCCACAGGTTAAATATTAACACGGCTCTTCAAACCATCAAGTGTCTCTTTTATGAGAAAAACGGCTGAGGAAATCTGTGTGAAACGGAAACCACTCGATTGACTTTACACGAAATTGACTCAACATCTCAGCAGAAGCTCCGAGGTGACTTCAACTTCATTACCTCCAACGACATTCCTGACTCAGTTCCCTAGAGAGAGAGAGAGAGAGAGAGAGAGAGAGAGAGAGAGAGAGAGAGAGAGAGAGAGAGAGAGAGAGAGAGAGAGAGTTGAAGACTTTAAGTTCACGAAGATGAATCTTACTGTGAATGGAACCAAAGCAATAAAGAGGAATTTATTCGAAAGAGAAGGATCTCGTGTGCAAATATTGCTCTAGGCCGATGTTGTCAAACCATGAACTGTCATGTTGTCACACTATCAAGGCAATGTTGTCAAGCCAAAAAGTTTTATGTTGTCAGACCATGAAGTTTCATGTTGTCACACTATACATGCAAATGTTGTCACACCAAGAAGTTTCATGCTGTCTGACAAATAAGTGCCATGTTGTCACAATATTGAGGTCGATGTTGTCACACCAAAAGGTTTCATATTTTCAGACCAAATTGCCCTATTCTCTCAGTAAAAATTCCGATGCTGTCACACCAAGAAGGTTCATGTTGTCAGTCCATGAAGTGTCCTGTTGTTACACAATAAAGGTTAATGTTGTCATAAAAAATTCATGTTACCAAACCAGGAAGTTTGCTGTTGTCAGAGTATGAAGGCCCAAAAAGTATCATGTTGTCTGACCAAGAAGTGTCATGCTGTCACACTATGAAGGTTAATGTTGTCACACCAAAACGTATCATGTTGTCAGCCCATGACGTGTCCTATTGTCACAATAAGAAGTTCCATGTTGTTACATGTAGACATTTCACGTTGTCAGCCCGTTAAGTGTCATGTAACTATGAAGGCAAATGTTGTCACACCAAGAAGTTTCATGTTTTCAGACCATGAAGGGTCATGTTGTCACAGTACATAGGACCATGTTGTCAAATCAAGAAGATTCATGTTGTCAGACCATGAAGTGTCATGCTGTCACAGTACATAGGACCATGTTGTCAAATCAAGAAGATTCATGTTGTCAGACCATGAAGTGTCATGCTGTCACAGTACGTAAGACCATGTTGTCAAATCAAGAAGTTTCACGTTGTCAGACCATGAAGTGCCATGTTGTCACAATATGAAGGTTGATGTTGTCACACAAAGAAGTTTCATGTTATCAAACCAAGAAATGTCATGTTATCACAATGTGAAGGTTGATGTTGGGTGTCACACAATGAAGTGTCATGCTGCCACACTATCAAGACCAATGTTGTCACATCAAGAAGTTTCATGTTGTCAGACCTTGAAGTGTCATGTCACACTATCAAGACCAATGCTGACAAACCAAGAAGATTCTTGTTGTCACACCACGAAGTGTCATGTTGTCACACTATCAAGACCAACGCTGTCACACCAAGAAGTTTCTTGTTGTCAGACAACAAATTATCATGTTGTCAGAGTATGAAGGCCGATGTTGTCACACCGAGAAGTTTCATGCTGTAGCACTATGAAGGCCAATGTTGTCACACGAAAAAGTATCATGTTGTCAGCCCATGCAGTGTCATGTTGTCACAGAATGAAAACCCATGTTGTCAGGCCAAAAAGTATAATGTTGTCAGTCCATGAGGTTGCATGCTGTCACAGTGAAAACCCATGTTGTCACACCAAAAAGTATCATGTTAGCCCGTGAAGTTTCATGTTGTCATACTATGAATGCCGATGTTGTCAAATCAATAAGTCAAATCAACAAGACGAACATATTCCCTATGGGATTCCGCGTCCAAGGAACCTCAAATCTTTTCTACCGAATGACGCTCAAGCAAAACAAAGCCACTACAACACCTTCTAAAAACATAACAAACATCTCACACGTCTCGAACTCTCTCGCCATACCCGCGCAATAACTTCTCGCTGCTGGGAAGAAAGGGCGTTGGGTCTGGTATGATACATGAAACATACGTACCGGGGTCTAAAGCGATGTCAGGCAGGGCAGCCGATCGAGACCACAGGTCTACCCCAAAGCCAAATCAAAAGTCCTTCAAAGAAGGCATCGTTTACCCCATACAAAAATGGGAATAAAAGCACGTTAAAAGAAAAAAGAAAGAAAGAAAGAAAGACGCTCAAGTAAATACCACAGTTATTTCCATATTTCCAGAAAGAAATGCAGAGCAAAATTCAGTCAGTTATCTTGTGTTGTGTTTGTGTAAAATAATTAGTAATCACTTGGATTATATCAACGATTATATGGTTGTATAATAATTGTGTATTTCTGTATAATATTCATGAATCATTTTAAGATGACACCCTGTAACTGGTTTTCACTGGAGTTTATTTTGTTGTGGACGACCACAGGAATCGCGCCGCCAGTTACTCGTACAAATAAATCAGTCAGTCTTTCTATGAAGTTGTGAGCTTGAAAACCATTGACTGATAGAACTGAGACTGAAGGTATAAATTTTAGTGACGCTTATGTAGCAAAATTTCCTTATCATTAAATATTCGGACATCGAAAGGTTTCATTCAACAACTGCAGAACCTTATTACTGTATTTGTATTTATAAGTATGCCTACATGAGTACCTTGAAGACTGATATGTTGATAAGTTTCTGATCATGCAACCTGTTTAGTGCTAAATGTTTTGTGCTGTTTATATGAAGGTGTATACTGCTCAAAACGCATGTGCTTACACAATCCATTATCACATTGTGTATGGAAGTGTATGCATACAGCCGTCATATTTATATTGCTGTAATACCTAAAATTCGGTCATAAATGACAGGTGACAGAGGAGGAGGTGGCAGAGCTGAAACAAGAGAGCGGTCCAAAGCTTTTTGTAAAATGTCCGTGGATATGATCGGATATTGCTGTAATACTAATGTGGCATATTACCTTAAGGAATCAGCTCAAAAGGACTTATGAAACGACAAAGGAAATATGTATGTCAAATTGATCGTGTTTAAAATATTGCGGAATTTGGAAATAAAACTTGTAAAAATGCTTTATAACGTTTTAAACACTTACGCTGCTGTTGGGTGATTATTCAACCATTTTTATATTATTGTTATGTAATATTCTAATTAAATTAAAGGCACATCATACACGTGTCTTTGTATCTTGCCAAACTTTTGCCACCCCTCAGAATGAGTCTTTCTCTTCGGGTCACCCACTCCCCCCCTTTCAGTACCTAGTGAGCTCGTGTCCGGAGTGGGTCTAAGTGAAGTGTTGCCTAAACGAATCACCTTTTGTGTTGTTCCCTTCAATTGCACACATTTCGGGCGTCTCTCTCTAGATGGAACCTTACCCGGAAGAAGTACGAGTTGTGTTGGTGTGGCCTAAGTCATCAATCTTGCCAAGACTGAGCAGAAAGTTAGAGAAATTGGGAAAATCATCGGTGTTTATGGGCGACCAGTTGTACCGCTTCATTGCCAAGGCAGAGAACGGGCCAAGCCTTATCCCTTGTACCAGGGCGCAAGAAGACAATTAGTGACGACATCTATAAACCCGAAAGCATATTGCAGGACAAGTGACTGCAAATTGCAAACCCCGAGCCTCCTGAACCAGAATTGAAGAGACAGAACCCAGTTTCTGAGGGAATGGGTTTGATTGTTTGTCAAAGTTTCAAGAGTTTTCGTGACCGTCGAAAGCTTTCAATGTCCTACGATCAACGAAGGAAGCGTAGGAATGAAGGAGAGTCCTCTGGAGAAAACCTGCAATGTCCTACGATCAAAGAGAAGCGTAGGACTGAAGGAGAGTCCTTTGGGGAGACGAGGCGACCTTCACAGTACTGGGAACTGATCACGGTCATGTGTACAGTATAAAGGGATCGGATACCCATGCCTCCCAGGCACACTGTTAGTTTACGCCTCAAAGCAACCTGATTAGGTGATGGTATGTGCTAGCCTGTGGTACTATAGCTTTGGTGAAGGTGTCTTGTCAGACAGAAACATCAGGATGAACCAGTTCATTCATTTAATACACCTTTTGGATATTAACCATGAAAATTCAATGGTACTTCGCCAATTCTGGAGACCACAACCATACCTAAGTTTACTGCAGCCATTGAGCAATTGAGGGGCAGGCTGCCCGCCAAGGGGCATCTCAGTATTCAGATGATGGCGTTCCCAAGGGCACTTTAGACGTGAAGAAGGGATTGGGGAAGTCTACAGCATCAGAAGGTAAGGGGAATGTGATTGATAAAAATATTTTATTCGTGTTATTTATTCCGGTTAATCATAAAAAATGGCTTTTTCAGTAAATGCCTTGAAATTTTTATAATTATATATATATATATATATATATATATATATATATATATATATATATATATATATATATATATATATATATATATATATATATATATATATATATATATATTCTCAAATATTTCCCCCCTAAGTACCAACATCGTCAGAAATGTTCTTATTCTCCGTCAGATTAATTGAATACCACCAAACGTAAACAATCTCTCTCTCTCTCTCTGTCTCTCTCTCTCTCTTCTCTCTCTCTCTCTCTCTCTCTCTCTCTCTCTCGTGGCCGACCGGTGTGTACGAAATATAGAAAAGGCGAAGCGACCATAACGATGGAAAATGTATTTTCAACATTATGTAATTTTTCTGCATTAGGGAAAATGAGTGAAATATTTTCTGGTGAAGATGTCATTTTGGAAGTGCAATTTTTCTCACATGCCACTTATGATTAGAGAGAGAGAGAGAGAGAGAGAGAGAGAGAGAGAGAGAGAGAGAGAGAGAGAGAGAGAGAGAGAGAGAGAAGTTATTTACAATCTGGACGCATTGCATCGTATGTTATTTTTCTGTAATATTTCACTTTTTAATCCATTATTGCTTTTTGGATTGAAAATATATTTTCCTGTGTTTTGAGTTTTTGGTATTATTTTACAATAGTTCCAACTCATTCTATAATAATTATAGTATTATAGATGCATTTTGCATAAAAAATAATTAAACTTTGTCTTTGAACACTTTTTGGGGAAATTCACCATATTCGAGATATGAATGTTTATATAATCCCCATCCTCGAAAAATTTCTAAGTGTTTTGTTTACTTTAACACGGACACAGTTTGTGCTCTGATGCGAATTTTTTCCCCCTTAAAATTGCATTGTGGGTAGTTAGGTGTTGTCTGGGAGTCACGTGACCTAGTGAAAATCTTACAGGTGTCAGACATTTTCCCTTGCCATTTGGTTCAAGTCTGTCATAGAGTGAGGTTATGTCCAGTCTGTGTTCGTCTTGTAACTTTGATTATTTTCGCTTAATTCACGTTTTCCTTGAAAATGGAACACTATGCATTGATTTTTAAAGACAACATGGAGTGTTACCTGCAGCAGTACAGTTCAGTTTTACACCAATTTTTACTTGAAGCTGCTAAATTATATCCACCTTTGAGTGACACTTAGCCACCATCACCACCTGGGGAATCATTTCCTGATGACGACGATGATGACACTGTACATGAGCCACAACCATCTTGTTCTGGATATAACCCATCAAAACATTTGTGTCCATCCAATTAAGGTAAATTTATAATTTTTAACAAATATTGTAACATGATTTACCTTCTTGCCAGTATATACGAGCCTGCCATGAATCATTATAAATGCGGATAAGGCGCGAAGCGCCGTTCCGCCACCCCCTTGCGGTTAAGGGATGTTAGGCTACATTACACTAGCCTACGTTGCCTGACTATGGCTTGCTAGGTATGCTATGATTTACCTCATTTTATTCATTAATTCAAATGCTGTTTTGTGTCAATGGTGATTTACCCCACCCAAACCCCGCCCCCACCATTCCCAAAGGGTCCCCAACCTTGTTGGATGTAGTAGGGGTGTATAGGCTAGTAACTCAAAAACAACTCATTTCCCCGATGTATTACTATCATAACCATTCAGAACACATTAAAACACACTTGAAAATACATAATTACTTTAGAAAAGTGGAGTTGGAACTGTTGTAAAAATTTACAGAGTTTTTTTTAACGTTTTTGAAATTAGTATATTCGTTTGCAAATGAGTCCTTTTAAAGGGATAGCAAACCCACTATCATATCCCACAAGTCCGGGGACCATTGTAGGAAAGTGCAGGTTTTTGGGTGGGAAAAACACACACACACACACACACACACACACACAGAACACACAAAAAGACTGAAATAGGAGGGCCTTATTCACTCTGGCAGTTCTTATTCAGGTTAAGGTAAATTTGTTTATGGAATGTTTTCAGACTAATATTCACTAGGGTAAGGACGGAGTACCCTAGGTTAGGTTAGGTTATGTCAGGTTGTGATATGTCATTTACGAACTAAACGAACGGCATAAACGTTCAAAGCACAAATTAAAACATGGGATGATAATGAAATTTTCAAGTTCAAAATGACAAAAAGGTAAACGGTAAAATTTTACCATATTTTTATATCGTTTATTCATAAACCAAGAACAATAATTAGTACCTTAGCAACTGCAAATCAGAAGAGTTTTTGAAACATACGACAAATGTCTTTATAAACGTCAGAATTAAATGGTATTTGCTGACATCACCTTCCTTGCAATTGCAAGGGAATAGTCATGCACAGAACTTCTGTGCATGACAACATTATACTTCTTGGTGTGACAACATAGGCCTTCCTAGTGTAACATCACATTTCATAGTCTGACAACATATTACTTTTTTATGTTACAACATGAGGCTTCTTAGTGCGACAACGTAACCTTTCTTAGGCTGACACCATAATAGTTTTTGGTGTGACAACATGGGCATTCTTAGTGTAACAACATAACACGTAATGGTCTTACAACATTACTTTTTGATGTGACAACATGGTTGCTCTTAGTTTGACAGCATGGCACTTCACAGGCTGATAACATATTACTCTTTGGTGTGACAACACGGGCCTTCTTAGTGTGGCATGACATTTCATTGGCTGACAACATTAATTTTGGTGTGACAACATGGACCTTCTTAGTGTTACATGACACTGTAAAAGCTGGCAACATATCACTCGTGGTGTGACGACATGGGCCTTTTTAGTGTGACAACTGGACATTTCATTGACTGACAACATATTACTTTTTTGGTGTGACAACATGGGCCTTCGTAGTGTGACATGATACTACATACGCTAATAACATTAATTTTTGTTGTGACAACATGGGCCTTCTTAGTAGGACCCTTTTTAGTGTGACATGACACTTCAAAGGCTAACAACATTACTTTTTGGTGTGACAACATGGGCCTTCTTAGTATGGCAACATGACATTTTATTAACTGACAACATATTACCTTTTAGTGTGACAACCTAAGCCTTCTTAGTGCGAAAACATGACACTTCATAGGTTGACAACATTTCACTTTTTGGTGTGAAAACATGGGCCCTCTTAGTGTGACATGACATTGTATGGGCTGACATTACCTTCTGGTGTGGCAACATAGGCCTTATTAGTGTGACAACATGACATTTTATTTACTGAAAACATATTACTTTTTGGTGTGACAACATGGGACTTCTCAGTGTGACATGGCATTGTATCGGCTGACATTACCTTTTGGTGTGGCAACATGGGCCTTATTAGTGTGGCAACATGACATTTAATTCACGGACAACATATTACTTTTTGGTGTGACAACGTGGACCTTCTTAGTGTAACATGACATTGTATAGACTAACAACACATTGCTTTTTGGTGTGACAACATGGGTCTTCTTAGTATGACAACATGGCATTGTATAAGCTGACAACATAATTCATTTTGGTGTGACAACATGGGTCGTCTTACTGTGACATAATGACACTTCATGGCTAACATGATACTTATTGGTGTGACAGCAAGGAACTTCACAGTGCGACAACATGACACTTCATGGGGCAACAACATGATACTTTTGGTATGACAGCATGGCATTTATAGTGTGACAACATAAAATTCATGGGCTGAAAACATAATACTTTTTGGTGTGACCTCATGGGCCTTCTTAGTGTGACAACATGGCATTTCATAGGCTGACAACGTCTTATTTTTTGGTGTGACAACATGGGCGTCCATAGTGTAACAACATAACACCTCATGACTAACAGCATATGCTTTTTAGTTTGACAGCACAGAGCTACATAGTGCAACAACACGAAGCTTCATGATCTGACAGCTTGAAACTTATAGGTGTGACAATATGGGTCATTATAGTGTGACAGCACGATTCATGGTCTGCAAAGATGACACTTTGATGTGACATCACAACATAGCTTGGCGTGACGAGAAGACACTAATTGGTGTGACAACGTGACACTTCGTGGTTCCATAAACGTCAAGGCTCAACTTCATGAACTTGAAAGCTTCAACTTTACACCTTTAACCTCCTCCCGCCCATCCCCCTCTACTCTCTCTCTCTCTCTCTCTCTCTCTCTCTCTCTCTCTCTCTCTCTCTCTCTCTCTCTCTCTCTGACTGAGTCAAGAATGTTGTGAGAGGTAATGGAGTGTCACCTTCAAACTTTGCAAAGATGTTGATGCAGTTTCGTGTCAAGTCAGTCGAGTGGATTCCGTTTCGAACAGATTTCCTCATCCGTTTTCTAATAAAGACAGACACTTGAATGAGAGAGAGAGAAAGAGAGAGAGAGAGAGAGAGAGTTTGACATAAGATATAACACTAACCTGAAGTACAATATGCATTATACATATAAAAAAGGAAAAACCAATAATTTGGACCAAGGATAAAATTGTAAATTCCCCATTCGACATCTGCTCGACAGCAGGAGATAACTTGCACAAAATACAACCCATTTCTAATCACGTCTAGCCATGCTCATGTTTTGAAATAACCAATTTTATTGTTTTATTTCGTTCTGTCATTGTGAATCATTAAACCACGACTGATCAGTTATAGGTTCATATAACTTTCGTTCTATATACCCAATCTTGTACTGTTATTTCCATTTTGGCTCGAGTCTATACCCAAACGGACATTTTAAGCATTGAAGGTAACATATAGATATAATCTCCCTGGACACTTCCAGACTTTAGCCCCAACTATATCTGAAACCTCTCTAGGGATAATACCCAGTGGAATGTCAGAAATGAATTGACTGAATCCATTTATCTTCATCCGTTAATAAGGCCTTTTGAGTTTCATGTCACCGGAACAGGGGGTCCTTTGTCAATATCAGCAATGAACGAGGAAGAAATTGGTAACAAGGAGAGGTTGGTGGTGGTATTTATCAGTCAATCAATAGTGAATTAAGTGTCAACACTTTACAACTGAAACCACACCCGGTTTTGTTTCTGTCATGTATGTAAGTATGTCTGTATAATCACTATTGAATATTGACCAGTCAAACCTAGCCTAAGACAATATCAGCTGACCTCTAAGCAACCAGAGTGAATTAAAACCCTTGACAGCAGAAGAAGCGGAAATTCATTTAGATTTCCCCAGAAACAGTCATCCAAAACAAAGGGGGCCAAAAAACTTTGGGGAAAATTTTACTTTTTCTTAACAGTCATCACCTAATTGAGAATATCCTTTCGCTTTGATGAAAGATGCACATGTAAGATGAAGCTCTGGATATAAGCTGAAAAAAAAACTCCGGATGAGTGAAATTGCGTCAGGTCCTCTGGAGGGAAGGAGAGGAAATAGAATTAGGAGGAAGCAAAGGGGAGCAGATGTTTCCCAGGAATGCTATTTCACTCCTTTTACAATTAATTACACTGAGAGCTGGGATATTTCATGTCAGCTGCACCGGGAAATAGAATTCCTATGGCTGAAACAAGGGAGAGTTTGAAAACTTTGCTTACCGACTTCAAAGAAACCAGTCATCAACTTGTAGGCGACCTGTTTCACACATACTCTTGGGCATGCTAAAGGAATTCAATTTTACTTTAAATAGCAACATTCCAGTTTGTCAGAAACCTTGGCCAGTTTTACTGCTGGTTTGCCTAGTAATAAAACATGACAGAGTACCAGTTTTCCTTAAGTAATTTGTATGAATCCATTTGTCAAGTTAATTCATTAGAAATTTCAATGTGTTGTCTTCCCACTCTTTTCGGCCAGTTTTCATTGTGCTTTCTGACTCATGGAAGTTTTTACCCTCTGATTTACAATTGACTCGGCAGCTGGAACGTGCTGCCCAGATCCTCATCGATAATGGACACACGAATCGGGAGGTAGACAAGTGCATTAGAGGAGCTGTGAACAGATGGTACCATCAGGAACCTCGCCCCGACACCTCTGATGACATCAGACTTTTCTACCAAGGAAAATTCTATAAAGTATATAAAGAAGATGAACACGCCCTCAGGACCATCATTAAAGGTAACATCAGCCTGTCTGATCATGAGAAGAAGATTAAACTCGTCATAATCTACAGGAATAAGAAAACCAGTAGCCTGGTGATGAGAAATAGCCCAGGCGCCCCAAGCAGGATTCCTTGAAGAAAACCAACGCAGTCTACCGATACAAATGCCCCGTCAGAGAGTGCCTCGGCTCTTATGCCAGTATGACTACCATGCACTTCTCCAAGAGGATCTCCTGTCATGCCCACGAGGGTGCCATATTTAATCATGGCAGGACTTCCCATAACCTGAGAATAAAAAGGAATGGCATGTTCCCTAACATAGAGGCAATAGATCAAGCAACTGACCATCGCTGCCTATGACTTCTGGAAGCCCTACACATCGGGAGAGAGAAGCCGAGTCTCAATGCCACATAGGAGACCTTCCTCCTCCCAAAGTCAGCGCGAGGATGGCACCCGCTGGCACCCCGGATGAGCAAACCAATCAGGAACATCCATCTATGGGCAGCAACCCACCTAATAATACACTCTCTAATGTGCACTCCAGTACACGCACGCAAGAGCACACACAACCATCACTGAGCGAGAGGAGACTTCGCCAGAGGAGAATTGCCTCAGGCAGCCAACGAAAAATCGACATGATCCAAGATCCCCTATATATATATATACCGACACGAGCCCCATATGTCTCCAGTCTCATTCCAGTGTCCAGAAGATGACCATCGAGCTGGTCGAAACATGTCGACAGAAGAGTACTAGAAATACCAGATAGACGTCAAAAAAGAAAAGAGAAGAAATACCACCAAAAATACCATCAGGAAAATCTACAGGTTTACATCCCAGATTTCAGTTACCTGCTGTAAAGGTTTAAAATGAAGAGTTTCTGCTGTAAGAAATCCACTGTCTTATCCTTCGAAGTGTGAACATTGGCCAATTATTGAGTAAAATATTGATGTGCAGGAAAAGCAAATTAGTAGAAGATTGAGAAAACTCGGTATAAAATCAATTCGCAAAATGCAGCAATTTTATTCAAGAAAACTTGCCTCAAAGGGGGTCTTCTTCCTTCGTATTATTATTATTATTATTCAAGTAGTATTGAAAGTGAAAGCTGCATCAGCAGCATTCAGTTTGTATAGAGTTTTCTCTATTTTTCTAATAATTGATTTTTCTAGGTTACTGCATTCTGCCAGTAACATGGCGATATTGATCATACTTGGAGAGGAAAATAGTTTGCAAAACTGGATAGTTTATTTCCGATGAACATAGTATAACAGTAACAGGTTCCTGAAATCAGGAGTTTATCATCTATAGATTGCCATTAAGGAAAACGTCTTCTTTTGAGTTGTCCTTCAAGAGAAAGTCGTCTTCGGTGTTAATCGGGGTTACGTTTCGCTCAGGCTCCACTGAGCATGGTCACACCAAAAGATGGGAGTAAATTGACTTGCAAATGAACGAACGAACGAATTGGGATAGGAAAGATTGAGCTTATATTGGGGGGGAAGAAGGGGTAGGGGGATAATTTAGCGGTGAAAAGGTGGGAGATTGAAAGAAATCAGGAGGGAAATAGAGGAGGTCAGACCCCATTGCTTTGCCATTTAATGAAGACGATGAAGGGCAAGAGGAGGTAAGGTCACGATATATGGCTATGAATGATGATTTTTTTTAAGTAGTATGATAGTGGGAGGTGATGTGAAGTGATGCTGGTGGTTATGATTGGCATTAAATAGTTGATGTCGTATATTGATTATCACTGTTATCTTAAGCTGAAGAACTTATTGAGCTCACAGTTCTCTGTAGTCTAACTCACACACATTGGTTCTGGTTGAGCTCCTCCTATCTTAAGAACCATTCTTGGCCAATTCCTTAAGTCTCTCCTTCCTTCACTGGTAAGTGCTCTGCTCCTGTCTAGGTATTCTCATCTATTGCTGTCAGCCTGTCCCATGTCCTGTTTGCTGGCATGTGGATTCAACAATTGATGCTTTCTATGGTTGCCCTTTTGTGCAGTTCCTTCATTCTGTTATGGTAAGGTGGAGCTTCCTTGTATGCTCTTCTGATGTTCTTATTCTGCAGGGCTTGCATCTTCATCACTGTGGTTCTACATGCTGGGGCTAGGATTGCTGTGGGGTACTCATGCTGTGGTCTCACCAATGTTTTGTATAGCACCAGATACGTTTTTGTGGAGACAGCCCTAAACCTTCTGATCCTTTTGGAAGTGGCCTCTGCTGTTCTCAAGCAATTCAGCATGTGCTGTTTTAGGCCGTCTTGGTGAACATGACTCCCAGTACCTTGATGTTGTTTTTGAATGGGATCCCTCGATCGTCCACAGTTACATCTGCTGGTTTGATTGTCGATATAGACAGGAGTTGGAACCTCTCCTGGCTGGTAGATATCTTCCATTTCTCCTCATACTCATTGACCTTCTTTACTTCTCTGGCTGTTCCCAAGGCTAGCACCTGTTTACTCCTTTTGTTGGGATACACAATTATTTGAGTGTGGTCATCCACGAAGATAATCAGGAGGCAGCCAGCTAAGGGGGCAGGAACATCTCTTGTGTAAAAATTGAATTGGATAGGGGCCAGTACACTTCCTTGTGGTACTCCACTGAGGAGTGGAAATTCTGGTTCAGTTATTTTCCCCATTCTGATTTGTGCTTTCCTGTTATCCAGGAAGCTGCACAGGATTCTCAGTATGAGGTTGGTTATGGTGGTTTCCATCAATTTGAATTTAAGGCCATTGTGCCAGACCTTGTCAAAGGCATTTGCAATGTCTCTAGAGACCACATTGCATCCATGGCCCTTGGTTTGTGACATAGCTATGATGTTGTACATCACTGATGTGGCCAGCTGAGTTCCCCTTCCCCTTGTGAACCCATACTGGTTTTTGTTGGTTAGGCCATTGTCCTGGAGGAATCTTGCAAGCCTGTTTTTAATAACTGTCTCTACAATTTTCCCAGGGAGTTCCAGGAGGGTTATTGGTCTGTAGCTCCTCACCTGCATGGAGTCCTTCCCTGGTTTGCTTATTAGTCTTATCACGCTTGTCTTGTACAGGTTAGGATAATATCCCATGCTTAAGATCTCATTCACCATTTCATTGCATATATCCAGCATGACATCTGGGAGGTGTTGCCTCATTTCTATATTAATATTTGACTTTCCTGGGGCTTTCCTTTTCTTCCCTCTTTGGAGGATGTTTTTGATTTAACTTAGTTCCACCGGTTTTGTTATAATATCGTCGGGGTCTTGCCTGCTTGTATCCACTCTGGGATAGGGTATGATGTCCTCTCTCCTCTGTTGCAGTGCCTCTTTTTCTACTCTCTCTACTCTCTGTCATAGTTCCTATTCTCTTCTTCCGTTATTCGAAAGGTTAGTCCAGAATTCCCTAAAGGCTGCTGCTTTCTCTTCATCTCCACATAGTTTTCTGTTGTTTTCTAATATGTATGGAGCACTCTCTCCTCCCTTCCCCAGTAAGTGGTTGATGCTGTCCCAGAATTTGGCTGGCTGACCATAAAGCTCATTGGTTGTTTTGACAATCCTTTCCCAGTGTCTGTCATGCAGGAATTTTTACTCCTCTGTTATCTGATTCTGCAACTGTCTGGCAGCTTGAAGGGACTCCCACATCCATTCAGCTCATCTGGACATTGATTCTAGGTTCTTGATTTGCCATTGAAGAAGTTTACGGTGATCACTGTCAACAGGCGCTCTAAGAATCCTGTAGCTTCTTGTTGGGATGTGGGTCCTTCCTAGTCTGGCAAATACCTTGAACCTCCAGTCTGTTGTCAATGTAGGCTTGGCCTTTTATCCCTTGGTGGTCATTTAGACTGGGGGCCTCCCTCTCCAGTTAGGCCTTAAAATTTGGCCAGTCTGCACTTTAGGTACACATCCTTGGGATGGCAGGGATTACTATCCCCTTAGTGGCTAAAGTCAGGATTACTGGTAGATGGTCCAATGATGTCAGGGCACCTTGCTGGGGAGAGTAATTCAGGTGGGCCTGTCTGTTTGCAAGCAATATGTAAGGTCTACCTGCACGTTGGCCCAGATAGGCAGTGAACCCTGGTCCAAGATGCATGGCTATCCCTCTGTTTATGAGGTCCTACACTTGGATGCCATTCGCATTATTGTTGCAGTATCCCATATGTCTGTGGGACGCATTGAGATCTCTGAATAAGTAGGCTGGCATTCTTTTGTGGGGGATTTGCCTATGTCCTCTCTAGGGAAAAGCACTCTTCTTGGGGAAGGTACGTTGTTCCTATGAGGACCGGCCCTCTCTTCATTCTTACTTCCATGGCAAGGTTGTCTTCTTGATAGTCATCCCAGTCGGTGGTCCAGGTCATTCTTGACTGCCACTGCAATTCCTGCATGCAGCTCATTATATGTATTCATTCTATAGACAGTATATCCATAGGTTTTCATGGATTATTCTTCTTTAACTCATGTAGCATGGAGCAGGAGTAGGTCAGAATCAATGAGCCTATAATACTCACTCAACTCTCTGCTCCTGTCAAAGTTCCATTTCAGCACATTATGTTGGTTGACCATTAGTTTCTTCAAATATTCTGTTGTTGGTTCTAGGACTGCTTGCAGCAATTAGGTCCTTAGTTTGAAGTGACCTGACTTGATGTGCTGGAATTTTTCCCGACTTACTCTAGTGATTGGAATATTGGTTAGGTCTATTATGCCACTTTTCATAGCATTTTCTATTTCTTCTTCTGATATGTGATTTGGGTATGTATATTTATTTCTTCTGATACGAAGATCGTATCAACAATCTTTGTGTTGGAAGTTCTGTTTGGTATTTTCATTTCTATACTTGAGTACAGATTCATTGTCAGTTTCTGTCTTTTTTGTTTTTATTTTCATTGTTTGTTCTGGCTCAGAGTCCTCTTCCCTGGCTGCCTGGATTTTTGTTGGTCTTCTTTCTGGAGTTACTGACTGGTTTTCTCTCTGCCTCGTTTTGTTGTCAGGGACTTCTTCTTGCATCAATGCTTCCTGCTGTTCAGTCTCAAGCAAGGTTATTATGGCTTCTTCCTCAGTTTGGTCCTTGGTTATATATCTGCTTTGTCACGTTCTTGGGTTCTTGGTTAGTCTGGTCCTGAAGTTCTTGATTCTTCTGGTTCTCGAGATCTTAATTCTTCTGGTTCTCGAGATCTTGATTCTCGTGGTTCTGAGTCTCTTGGGTAAACTGCTCCTGCTATAAATTACCCTTGTAACTTCCTTTGCAAATATGACTTCCTTGGGAATTTTAACCATCAGTAGTCCATTTGCTTAGTAAATTTTCTCTGGTGTTTTCAGGAATGTGCCAGGAACAGCTGCCTCATTCATGTTGGCCATGATGAGTGCAGCATTTATTATTATGTTCTGTTTGCTGGGGGGCATACTCCACTGGCTGGTTTGATTTGGTGGCACCCGCAGTCCTTGGCTACTGGGGCCTTGACTGGTGGGTCCATTTATGGGTGCTGCTGCGGCTTCATAAGTTGGAGACTCCATGTTCGTCTTCCTCCTTCACTTCTCTTCTTTCACTAATCTCTTATAAATCTTCTTCCTTTCAGGGCATCTCATGGTGAGGGTCACGTGGAATTTTTTGCACGTCACACATTTCAGTAGGGCAATTTTGCATTCGGCTCTTCCCTGCTGCAGTTAGAGAAGTTGTCATAGTCTTTTTCTTGGGGGCAGTTCTTCTCTTCATGGTCACAGGAGTAGCAACTCATGCATTGCATGATTCTGACAGATTGCAGTGTCTAGGTGTCTCTTGGCAAAGGACTGGGAAAATATGAGGATTCCTTGATTTATTGCCTTAATCATTTCCTGTGTTTCCATTTTTATCTTTACAATGTTTGAACTTTCCATAACAAAAACTTCTGTTACTTTGCAGTAGATGTTGCATCTTTCCACTTCCATGGACAGCCCATGGACAGCTCTTCTTTAGTGTGGCTATAGACAATCATCTAGCCCTGTCACTACCAATGTCCTTAATTCTATGGCCTCAGGGGCTTCAATAACTTCATATTTCTCTTTCAAAAAGCTTTTTGTTCTCTTTTCCAACTATGTTCCTTTTTGTACTCTCATCTATCACTATGACATATCCAGACCTAGTGTTTTCTACTTTATAAACTTTGAGATTACTTTTTGTAAGTAGCTCCCAAAGTTTGGTGCGCCTAGCATTCCCCCTAGTGACATCTCTGATCCTGACCCTTTTCATGTTTGCACATGGAGTCAGGTTTGGTCTTTTGCATACAATCTTATAGTTTTAGTTGTTCACTCACTATGGCCTTCCACTGCAAGACCGCTCTATATGTCTTTTGCTGTAGCAAGTTATGTATAACTAGCACACTACACTGTAGCACTGCACTTCACTTTATCACTTGCGCTATATTGTCGTTTGGTATGACTTGGTTACACTGCCGTGTACGACTTAACCACCTTGTGACTTGGCACTCACCTGCAATTGCAGTAATGTACTATGAAGCAAATGATGAGTGATAATAATGTGGTGGGACAGAGAAACAGAGAAAGGGTGAGATCGAGAGAGAGAGAAATAGGTTGGGGGGAAGGGGTAAAGGTGGAGCATGAAAGGGGGAAGGGGTAAAGGCGGAGGTAGAGGAAGGGTGAAAGGGGGAAAGGGAGGAGGGGGAGGTGGAGGAAGGGTGAAAGGGGGAAGGCGGAAGGGGAGGAAGGGGGAGGTGGAGGAAGGGTGAAAGGGGGAAGGGGAGGAAGGGGGAGTTGGAGGAGGGGGAGGTTTTTAATAGTACGACATGGTGGGTCTTCATGAATCTATTCTATCCAAATAGGCCTACTGTCTGTTTAGGCAGGCCTAGTTATAGACAGGGGTGAGGGAAAGGGAAGGGAGGAGAGAGGGGGGAAGGGAGAACGATACTGGAGCGGTAAATGGCCGAATTCCGAGACCGTGGGGCAGGGGAGCGTGACGAGCAACGGCCTTCTGTGACTGTATCTCGTTGCAGAATGAATCGAATCCTGAAATGACTGACTCTCGATGTGAGTCTTGCTCTTTATATACAAGAAGGTCAGTGGGAGGTCAAATTCAGCTGCCAGCTGATTGGCTGTGGAGACAAATTTGCGCTGCTTATTGGCTGGCGAGATTTCGATATTTTCTTGCAAGCCACAAAATTTATTGCTGATGGTTTCTCTGCTGCAGCCTTACTGAGCAGTGGGGCAGGTGTTTGACATTTCCTAGTATTTCACGACAAATATTCTGATTGGGCGCCAGGAGGCTCACAGAATCTCCGACATTATTGTGAGTTTCACGTTTGGGATTGGCGTTTCTTGCGGTGCTTGGCGTCAGTCTGTCAGCTACAAAAGCAATAGGCCACCTAATGTTGGTAGGCAGGAGGAATACCTCTTGGGTGGTATTTAATAAGGGCTTCTCCTGCTGTATTAAGAGTGCCTCCAGCAGCCATAGTCGCCCAGGGTCGAGGGCTTTTCCGGTCGCTTCTGTATTCCCCACTATTTCATTTCTTGTAATGCTAGCATTGTGGGCATCTCTCATATGGTTTTTTACGGCACCTTCTTGGGAATGACAGGAGATTTTCTTCGCCAGTTTCATGGTGGTCATACCGATATAGGCGCCAGGATATCCACGGACTGGTCATTTGAATCAGTATACCACATTCGTCTGTTTAAGAGGATCTCTCGTTAGTGGGGCCGGGTTGTTTTTCATAATTAGGTTTCTCTTGCAGCTGTTTTGATAGTAAATGACGAGGTCAAGCCGTGTGTCGATGTCAGTAGTGAGGACGTTGTCTGTGAAGATCTTATTGATGACACGTTCGTTTTCCAGGTATTTCGAGTGCATCCTCGCCTTGTAGAAAAGTCTAAGACTTCTTTGTGGGTCGGGCTGCAGCTACTCGCTGTTACTGTACCACCAATCCATTGCAAGATGTATTTCTTTGTTGACTTATTAGAATACCCATTATCTATGGGTACTTGGGAAATGCGGTATGATTCTTGGTGTGTGCCCTGCCAAAAAGAACAGTGCATTAAAACTCTTCTTATGAAGGCTTTGAAGGTGGTATTCTTGTATCTTGAAGGGCACTCACTGTCTCCATTAAGGCAGAGGCCGAGATTCGTCTTATGTAAACGGAGGTCCTCAGGCCGTCGTCAGTATTCTAATAAACAAGTCAACAAAGAAATACGTCTTGCAATGGATTGGTGGTACAGCAACCGCGAGCAACCGCAGCCCAACCCACAAAGAAGTCTTCGACTTTTCTTTAAGGCGAGGATGCACTCGACATACCTGGAAGACAAATGTGCCATCAAGAAGATCATCGCAGACAACGTCTTCACTACCGACATCAACACGCTGTTTGACTCTTCATTTACTATCAAAACAGCTGCAAGAGAAACCTAATTATGGAAAACAACCCAGACCCACTAACGAGAGATCCTCTTAAACAAACGAATGTGGTATACTGATTCAAATGCCCATTCCATGGATGTCCTGGCGCCTATGTCGGTATGACCACCATGAAACTGGGGAAAAGAATCTCCTGTCATGCCCAAGAAAGCGCCATAAAAAACCATATGGGAGATGCCCACAACGCTAGCATTACAAGGAATGAAATACTGGGAATACAGAAGTTATTGGAAAAGCCCCCGACCCTAGGTACCTACGGGTGCTGGAGGGGCTCTTAATACAGCAAGAGAAGCCCTTATTAAATACCACCCAAGAGGTATTCCTCCTGCCTGCCAACATAGGCAGCCTATTGCTTCTGTGTAGCTGACACGCCGACACTAGACACTGCAAGAAACAACATTCCCGAACATAAAACTCAGAATAACGTCGGAGATTCTGGATGCCGCTCGGCACCCAATCAGAATATTCTCTGTGAAATACCAGAAAATGACGTTACACACCAGCCACGCCGCTCAGCAAGGCTGGAGCAGGGAAACCATCAGCGATAAATTTTTGCCTTCCAAGAAAATCTCACTAGCCAATAAGCAGCGCGAATGTTTCTCCTCAGACAATCAGCTGGCAGCTGAATTTGACCTCCCCACTGACCTTCGTAAGCAAGGCTCACATTGGAAGTCAGTCTACTCCCGTCTTTTGGCATGACCATGCTCAGTGGAGCCTGAGAGAAACGTGGCCCCGATTAACACCGAAGAAGACTTTCTCCTGAAGGATAACTCAAAAAGAAGACTTTTTCCTGAAAGACAACTGAACGGAAGATGAACTCCCGAGTTCGGTGTCCTGTTACAGTTATTTTGTGTTCATCAGAAATAAACTATCCAATTCTGCTACCTGCTTTCCTCTCCAAGTATGACCAATATCGGCGTGTTACTGGCAGAGTGCAGCAACCTAGAAAAATCAATTATTACAAAAA
>NC_089755.1:12375113-12382613 GCF_040412425.1 Macrobrachium rosenbergii
CCATAACTAGGGGTCATTGAGCGTAAACCCTCTCTGAGGCTTAGGTCCCTAATGCCCTAACATATTTTGTTTACAAACTTTCCAGCCTATGGGGTTAAATGCCTAAATGCTACCTATCGTGGGACAAAGCAATTTCCCTGTCTCAGTCAGGCTGATATTTCTATCCCTAAATGTTCGAGGGCTTAACAGCGTAAATATTTATAAAAGCTCCCCCTTTAAGAGGGCCTTCACTCCTTTTCGGGCGTGAAGGTCTATACTAAGCAAGCTGTTCGCCTCTCGTAGGTTACTCTCCTTCCCCTGAGCAGATTAGTCCTGGTTAGCCTACCTAGCTACAGAACTACCTAACCCTAGATAGGATATGAGCTATAATTACTACTTAACCTAATTCTAATAGTACTAGAAGGTGCTCACGGTTATTATAGGCTACCTCCTACAATCATGATGTGTTTTAGACCTAGCCTAGTGGTACGTTCTATGATATTCCCTAGCCTAACCTATCCTAACCCGACCATAGCACCAACATAAGAGTTAATATTCTAACTAAATTACAACATGGTTTATGTTTAATACAATTAAAATTTACTAGTTAATTCATGAGGGTTGCCTCATATGATAAATGGGTGCCTCACTGAGGTCTTAGGCCATGCGTGTCACGAGCATCGTGGCTCGTTTCACAATAGTTAAGATTACTGAAATTAGTTAGGCTACTTACATGATTACTGCGGCTCGGTGGTAAGTGGAAAGAACAAGGCTACTAAATTGATGTACTGTACTTTAAGGTGGCCTAGGCTAGGTACAAATAAAAGGAAGAGATCACACTGGCTGGCTCCTCTGGGCAAGGGGCCAGGATCACTCTTAGATGTTAGGCACTGTGCCGAGAGGGCACTAGTGCCAGGATGAGCGTATAGCTCGGCAACTACTGGGCTCTCTTCCGCCCCTTCTTCTTCTTCTTCGGTTTCCTCCAAGGCCTATCAGTAGCTGGCCTAGCAGGTGATGAGCACCAACTCCGGGGACAGGCCAGAAGGGCTAGCGGGCGCGAAGTCAGGGGCAACTGCAAAAGCTGCGGGAGGACTCCTACTCCGGCTGCTGCGACAACCGGAGCGAGAGCGATCTCGACTTCTGCGTCCGAGGATGCCAGTTCCTGGTCTTCCAAGGGAGGGGTACCATTTCGATCCTCCAAGGGTTCATCCCCTGGATTCAAATTTTGCAAAGAAGAATCTTGCAAAGAAGAAGTTTCGGGTGCTGGAGGCTCTCCAGTCGCGATGATCAACTGCATGGGGAATCCTAAATCTCGGAGGAGGATTCACCTCATGATTTAGACCCGGCATAGGGCCTTTTCCATTGGTAGCTCAACGTCCGTGGCGGACGGAGTCTGGCACTGCTCAGTGCTCGCAAGTGGCACTGGCAGCAGTTGAGGGTCAGGCATGCCTGACAAGGGGTCCGGAGGTGCAATACCTCTCGGACGACTTGGGTTTGGCTGCGGCAGAGATTCCTGCCCCAGCAGGAGATCGGAGCCTCTCGGTGAGTTTTGTTCGGGGGCGTCCGCTGGGCGTTGCTTGGTTGGGCAGCCCTCCCAATTTGTGGAGTGGTCTGCCCGCTTGCACGTCCTGCAGCGGTACTGCTCCTCCTGAATCTCTCTTCGCGGAGGGGGAGGACCTCTTGGTGGGCCAGCCCTTCGCGATTGGAGAGGGCTAGGCCTGAAATAGGTTGGGTGGCGCCCCTTCCGCGGACCACTTTGGTGGGCGGAAGGTGGAGGTTTGTCATGGTTGAGAGTTTTAGATGGGGCCTCCGTGGAGGAGGTAACGTGGCTGCGGAGTGGCGTTGGTGACGGGCTTCCGCAGAGAAGATCCCGACCCAACAAGAAGACCACTCCGGGCCGAATTCCACCTACCACGCCGAGGCGGTGGGGTATCGTGCCCCAAGGTGTCATAACCTGGAGTTGGACAGTAGGAACAGTGATGGTGTGGCCCTCTATCCACTTCATTTCCCACCGCGTTTCTTCGTCAACCACAGCACCGGCTGGCACTTGGGCCCTGGCGATCAGGCTAATATCTGCCGCAGTGTCTACTGTGACCGGAAGGGTCATGGGCAGGCTAGTGCTCTGAAGAGGGGCCACCGAGATGTACTGGGTTTCCAGTCTCTCGGGGTAAAGGATCCGTGCGGACCAGCCGCAGAAAATGAAGTGCTGATTAGGTTGACAAATTTGGTGGTGGGTACATGATGTGGACAGGCCGGAGATCCAGCATTGTAGTGGCTAGCAGCCCCACAGGATCTGCACGGGCCTTTTGGATGGGCTCGGTGGCCTGCAGTAACTGTTGGAGGAGAGGGCTGAGCGGATGAATCGGGAGCGGAGTTCTGGCTGGTAGGGTTAGGCTGCTTATTAGTGCCGAGTTTGTACCGCACTCAGATTCAGCGTGGCCCCCTTCTTGCAATAGTTGCATATGGTCGTCTACTAGGCAGTCCATTCTTGGGCGAGTGGAGTTCGAGAGGTAGGCCGGAGGGATGATTCGCTTCTGAGAGGTGCTATGCGACTGATTGAAGGTTTCCCACGAATCAGCCATGCGACAAGCTTCCATAAGTGTGGAGGGCTGTTTATCGTTAAGATATACTGCAAGGGGCCCTGGCACACATTGGAAAAGGTCTTCTAGCATGGTCCGATTGAAGAGATCCTCAAGTCGTCGTGCAGGCCAAGGAGTCGAACCAGCGCGTGCATCGGACTGGGGTTTTGTGACATGCCCATTCCGTCCAAGACCAGCCGACTTCCTTGGCAAGACCTCGGAACCGTTGTCTCCATTTTTCTGGGGTTATCTCGAGGCCTTTGTAATGACTCTACGAACTTCCGCCATGTTGCCTCTCTGGCTCTTCTCCAGTGAGCGAAGCGCTGCCTTGGCTTTTCCCTCCATATGCTTGGCTAGTATTAAGGCTCTCTCCGTCTCCGTGGTGCTGTAGTTATCGAAAAGAGCCTCGATCTCCTCCAGCCATGCTTCTGGCTCGTCCTCAGTCCACTTGGGGACTAGAGAATTGATGCTCGAAATTGGAGCGTTTGATGCAGCAGGTGTAGGACTGGAGGCTTGGTGGCTAGCCATAGCTTCGGCATTCTCCATTTTCGCTCTCTCAAGCTCGAGCTTTAGGGCTAACTCAGTTTCCTTGCAGGCTAACTCATGCTGTCTCCTTCTTTCTTCTCTTTCCTCTTCATATTGCCTTTGCTCGGCTTCATACTTCCTCTGCTCGAGTCTTTCTTCCTTCTCCCGCTTGGCCAAGTCGTCCACTTGCTCCTTAACCCAGGTAGTAAGTTCCGAGCCGGTGAGACCTGCCGCCGTCCCCAGCCCCAGGAAAGTTTTATAATGCTCGGCTGCCATGGTTCTGGTGGGGAAGGGCGTCTAACCGGGGTCGACTGGGCGTACTTGGGCAGCGAGGAAGTGTCTTTCAATAATGACGTGGCACCCTTTCAAAAGGTGGCACTGTAGTTTGGGTGTGCCGTGTACAGGTCACACTGGTGGCACTCAGTATCCCTAGGCACTGGTGCAGGTTAGGTTCCAGAAGAACCTTCTCTTCTGTGTTCCCTTTTGGTTTTGTTTTATTTATTTTTCTGGATTCTTGCTTGGTGGCACTTATGGTGCCAATGTGTTCCTAGGGACCCTCTACTGGAGTCCAACTAGGCTATATGGGAGGAAAGGCACTCTACACCCCTGCAGAGTGCAACAATCGAATGAGAGAGAAAGGGAAGGTAAAGAGAGAGAGAGAGAGAGATAGAGAAGTAAGCTATTCCAGTGATGAGTGCTGCAAATTATTGGCACTGTGGAATAAAGTGAATTTGGGTTTTTTTTTTTTTTTTTTTTTTTTTCTTCTTAAAGATCCTCGTGAGTGGCTGGTCCCAGTACCGGCAACGGCTGGCCCCTTCTTTTTTCAGAGGGTGAAAACTACTGTTTGCTTCGGTCTGGATAGCAGGCCTCACTCGTGACCGACAGTTTATCACTATATCGTAATTACTCTTAACTTGTCCTCATCTATTGTGGGACAGAGGTGTTTCTTTTGTTTGGTTTATTGTATTCGAATTAATTAGCCTAGTGTCGGCCGTTCTTTCTTTGAAGAGGGTCACGTACACTTAGGTTAGGAATGCTTACTTGAATGACGAGAGAGAGAGAGAGAGAGAGAGAGAGAGAGAGAGAGAGATTTCAATCAGCGAATTTCTTGCTGCTTGAGAACATGTAAACAAAGATTTTATACATGCACAATGGCATGGATCTTAATAAAATGATATAGATGCGTCGTCTTGGCTTCCTTAGGGATTACTTTATTATCTTAATTTTCCCGGGAGCCGACGTCACAAAAGTTTATCGTAAAAATTTTAAATTTTCTTTATATGATTTTATAGTAGGTATTCGTATAGGAACTTGTTATTACTCCTAACTAAGGCCTAACTTTCCCTGCCTAAATTATCTTTTGGTTTTTTCCTAGCTAAGATATTAGGAGGTGGGTTCGCTACGAAAAGCAAAAAAAAAAAAATATATGCCCCAAGAGTGGCGGGGAGCAGAGTGGTCACAACAGAGAATGACAATAACAAGGTCTTAAGATGGCGGAAAATCCCGTTAGGCCTAAATTTCGAAGACAACCTCAAATGGCGGTTACTCTAGTTCAAACAAATTCAAAACAACGCAACAAATGCAGGTATCCAGATTTTACTTTAAATATACCAATCATGCATAGCGTTTTACGTTACGGATGGAAAACTAAATTACCAAACAACTGTGTGTCTTTTGTTATCGTTCTCTCGCGGTGAAACATCCTCGGCAAACAATGGAATAGATTTGCGTGATTTGGAACGGACCAAATTTACTTTACTGAAAATGTATTTTATGATACAATTACTACTTCCGTTCGTTCGCCACTTCACTGACACGGTTTTTGAATGATTCCCGCTATATGCAAACAATAACGATCGGAATTGCCGACGCGATTTCTAAATTACTTTGTGTACATGAAATGGGCTCCGCTTTTCTCGGCCTTAAGATACGTTACTTGAACGACTTCTCTCACGGTCCGAACACGGTAAAATGCCCTTGTCTTAACCGTTACAAATTATGACTCTCTGCTCTCGACGCACCCTTTCCTACGCTAATTCTCGCTACACTTGTTATTATAACTATCCTCTTTACTGCTTATTATTATGCCTCGTTCCTTGTTTGGAAGAATGAAATGGAGTTCGATATCTGACTTTTATTTTTTGGAATTAATGTAATTTTAATTTCCTTTTCTCCAGATTCTTTCTCTAAAATGTACTTTAGATTCTACGCAAGGTCGCCAATGTTACGTGTGAGGAGTCTTGGTTGATCATGTATTATTCAATTTACGTAAATTTTACGGCCCTGCAAACCAAGATTACACGTAACCTGTCACTTGAAGCCAAAAGTTAACCTCAAAGACAGACGTTAATTAGCCAAAGGTCGCCAGTTAAGGGTTATTAACCTTAACAAAGAATATTTGAGATGAATTTGATTTTAAACGCAACGGTTCTCCCAAACATTCGGACGCGAGGCATACAAAAGCATCGAGATTTAACCTGATTTTGCTTACCCTAAATCCTAGGTATTTTACTGGAATAATGGGGTTGAAGCTAACAATAAAATAATTAGGCTTAATCTAGACTTTGTAAACACATATACCCTAAGTGGTGGCTGAAGGAAGAAAACAAAGAAAAAATGTGAAATACAGAAAAGAACTAGTCAATCGACGAAGCTTCAACAAGAATCGGACTTACCGTGAACGTCGAGTCGCTGCGCAAACGAGGAACCTCAGGAGTCGTATTCTGGCAGTCTTCCCAATTCACTAATTAAGATAGACGTAGGAGAGAAAGTAATAAAGAATATCGTTCGGGCACGCACGCAGCGTCACCCTGGTTCCGTGACCGCTGGGATCTCTCTCTGACTGACCCGACCTCGCTTCGTTCTTCCAGAGGGCTTATACCGCCCCGGGCAATCCGACCTTGACAAAGGCATCGTCGAATGCATAGAATAAAGCTTAAGGGCCACCATAAACTAGGGGTCATTGAGCGAAACCCTCTCTGAGGCTTAGGTCCCTAATGCCCTAACATATTTTGTTTACAAACTTTCCAGCCTATGGGGTTAAATGCCTAAATGCTACCTATCGTGGGACAAAGCAATTTCCCTGTCTCAGTCAGGCTGATATTTCTATCCCTAAATGTTCGAGGGCGAACAGCGTAAATATTTATAAAAATATATATGTGTGTGTGTGTGTGTGTGTGTGTGTGTGTGTGTGTGTGTGTAATGACTCACATCAGGGTCAAACCCTATCTCTCAAATGAAAGGCCAGCACGCTAGCAATTAGCCCACAAAGAATATATATATATATATATATATATATATATATATATATATATATATATAATTATACCAATATATGGGAGGTAATCTGAACACTTATTCTTGCTGATATAGGCCTATTCCAGTACAATGATTACAGTTACTATCCACAATTATATAAATGCAAAATTATTACAAGAATAATTGTCGACAAAGGAAAGCAAGTTTTAGACAGTATCGTAAATTCCATTCATCTTAACAAAACAAATCATTACAACAGAAATAACAATAATCAAATAAGATAAAGAACAATCATTGAACAAAAATTGCCAGATAGCAACTAGAAACAATGGTTAAAAGTACCATAAGGTCTATTTATTTTTTCCCGTATCTAGGAAATGTCGTACCTTAAACTAGCCGAAATACCGTACCGTGCCGTACCTAAAAACATCGTACCGTACACTAGCAGAAATACCGTACCGTAACCGAATAATGTCATACCGTATTAGAGCAGAATTGCAGTAACGTACACTAACCGAAAAACCGTACCGTACCTAAAAAAAATCGTACCGTTCACTAACAAATACCGTACCGTACATAGAAAATTCCGTACAGTAAACTAAAAATAATACCGTACCGTGCCGTATCGTACCGTACAACGCTTTCTAGCCCAGCACTCGGCAAACAGGCATTACCAATGTAAGACCCAAACTTTTTAATCAGTGTTATTCAACCTCTGAGTTTCTGGCGCTGTTCTGTCAGCAGCTTTTTCGCTCAGATCCGACCCTGGAACGAAACTATTTAAACATGAAAGTTTAATAGACATACTCTAGTGTTTTTGTGTGTATGGGATAGCCTAGCGGTCTTACAAATGTATGGTATTTCCAAAGTGCAGTAAATTCGGCATTATTTTAGTTTACAGTATTATTTGAATTGGAGTTTTTATGCTTGATCGAAAGTCTCCTTAATATGATCAGAACGAGTCTCACGCTCAAATCTATTGCAAATTTACCATTACCGCGATATTTACCGTCTATTGTTTTGTTTTACCGAACATGAAGTTATGGTTGGGGTGCTGGGGGTATATAAAACATTGCAATGAAATAAACGAACGTCAGAAACGTTCAAATCACACATTAAAACAGGAAAATGACATTTTCAAGTTCAAAATGTGGTAATG
>NC_089755.1:12390113-12395113 GCF_040412425.1 Macrobrachium rosenbergii
TGTGGAATGGCTCATCAGAAACTCATAAATAAGTTATTGCTTTGATTGACGGCTCAGAGCTTCTCCCATCAAACGTCAAATTTCCTCCTTATTGCTTTTGTTTAGGATCCTGCAGAGGGTGTCTGGTCGTCGGAATTTTCCCAACTTCTCTTTCTCTCCTGCCTTCCTGGAATTTACTTTGGCGTTTTGTGGTTTCTCCCCAAGTTAAGTATCTATTAATTTATGATAAAAGTAATCAGAAAGAAAAACCACAACATTGTCAAGAGAGAGAATGTAATTAATATTATATTCTTTCCTGCCTTCCTGGAATTTACTTTGGCGTTTTGGCGGTTTTACTCCAAATTAAATATCCATTCATTTATTGTAAAAGTAATTAGACACCAAAATACATCATTATCAAGACAGAATGTTTTTAATATTCTAATAGGTTTCACAGGATAAGTGAATAATAAATAGATAAGTGATATTTATTTTTGTATTTATAAAAGTAAACAGAAAGCAAATTTACAACATTGTCAAGACAGAGAATGTAATCATTGCTCTAATAGATTTTATAACAGAAGTTGGTGTTGGAACGAGCACTGTATGAGATCAATCAGCAAACTTAAATTAGACCTAATGATAAAATGAAAAACTTGTACGAGAAATCGAGAAGAAGAAAGTTTTAGTGAATCTAAGAAACAGAACAAACGTGAGAAAAGCGATGACATGAATGTGCAGGGGAAGAGAGAGAGAGAGAGAGAGAGAGAGAGAGAGAGAGAGAGAGAGAGAAGAAAGACGATCAGATATTTAAGGAAAGGGGAGAGACAGAATATGTGTGAAGTTTCCCGAATGTCGAGATGCGGGGGAATGAAAATGAGAGAAGGATCAAACTTATAAAAAGCAATATCCCCGAACTTGGAAGAAATGTAGAAGATAACAAAGAAGAGGGAAAAGTGCAGGAATGGCGAAATGAACGAATGGAGGGAACGAGAATAACTGTGAGAGCAGGAATCCAACAGGGGGACCGTAAAAAGAAGAAAAGCTTTCAGCGGACGAAAATAAAATGATAAATGGTTGACGGAATATGAAAGAGTTTTAGGATGAAATATAAGGTTGCATTAGTCAAATGATGCATGATAGGACGGAGAGACGTAAGAGAAAAATACGGAAATGCAGAAGAAAGAGAATAAAGTTAGAAAATATGATTGAAGAAATAAACTTTGACAGTGAAAACAAACGACTGGGAAACGGACAAAATTAAAGAAATGAGAAGCAACACAGGAACTGCACAGAGGGACATTCTGTAATCAAAGGAACCACAAGCTATTGACACCATGGGAGTGGTACCCAAAATAGACTTGCCAGATATACGAGAATTTTTCTATGAATGTAGGAATCTAATCCCATCACAAATGGTGCATTGTGGGAGTCAGCTTTCTTGCCGAGATGGTCTATGGTTGCAAGACTGGTCGTATCTGACATTGGTTTAATTTGTCTGTTAAAAGTGACCAGTAGATTCTATATATATATATATATATATATATATATATATATATATATATATATATATATATATATATATATATATATATAATAAAAGTGATTTATACTAGATTCTACACACGCACACACACACACACACACACATATATATATATATATATATATATATATATATATATATATATATATATATATATATATAAAATTTTGTTGAATTCTATGGCTTTTGATTGTTAATCAACTTATTATATACATATCCCCAATATATACCGGGTGTTTCTGAAATTAGAGGCCCTCCCACAGAACAAATGGAAAGTTATGAAGTTTTCTGCTATAGCCTATCTCCAAGTACATTATTTTAAGTTTCTATTAAGCTATTTTTCATTTTACAATTCTTGTATTTTCAGACCGAGTGACGGAGTTAGATACAGCCATGGCTAATGACTCGGAGGAAATCAGATGGATTGGCCGAATCCGGGCTATAACCTTCAGAGAGGCCAGGGATGCTGGCGCATCCTTCATTTCACGTTCCTGGATAGCTAAATACATTAAAAGAGATGAATCCTTTGTTAAAAGAAACTGGAACAAAAATTCATATGACTGTCATTGCGAAAAGAGTGAGAATCTTGGAAGGCCTGAAGTCCTTTCTCAGGAGTCAAAAGACATCATAGCTGAGGCAGTGGGTAGACCAAGAAAATCTTTACGTAAATTGGCGCTTGAACTAGAAACAAAAAGGGGAAAGAAGAGAAGTTATAGTGCTGTATATCGTGAGTTGAAAAAATCTGGTATCAAGCCATTTCATGTTATCAGCAAGCCCAACATCACTCAGCAACAGAGAGAAGACCGTGCATGGTTTTGTGTTTCATTTTTTAAAGATTGGGATGAAGCTGACTTTCTCCATGTTGCCGCATCAGATGAATTCTTCATTTACACAGTCAGGAAGCCAAATCATAAAAATGACATCATTTGCACTGCAAAGTTGGATGATATCAGTGATGACGTACGCTATCGCCAAGTTGTGAAATTTCCTGAATGTTTGGGAATTTTTCTCTGTTTCACAGCCAAATGGTTAATGTGGATCATCAAAGAAAAAGGACAGTCATGGAATGGCGAGTACTTCAGAGAAACTGTTCTTACTGGTGGAGTATTTCCTTTCCTCAAAGATCCTGAAAATATGTTGTCTTTTGAAGAAGTCACATTTTTGCATGATAAGGCACCATGTTTCAAGGCTCTTCAGACAAAGGAGCTGCTTCGAAACAGAGGTATCGATTTCTTCTCGTCAGGTGAATTTCCAGGTAGCTCCCCTGACCTTAATGTGTGTGAAAACATTGGTAGTATCTTAAAGGATTGTGTTGAAGCACGCACAGTGAACTATGATGGTGTACCAAGCCTCGACGACCTGCGAAGAGAGGCGACTGAAGTGCTCAGGGAAATGGAGTTTGAGTCTCAGCTTTTTTGGGATTTGCTGAAATCATACCCTCAAGAATGCAGGCTGTGGTACAGGCAGATGGAGGCCACACCAAATATTAAATACTCAGAGAGAAACTTAAACAAATACCTGCTCTGAATTACTTTTGTTTTTGTCCATATCAATTTTAGTTTATGCTGTAGAGAGGGAGTTCTAATTTCGAAACTATATATAATATGTATATATATATATATATATATATATATATATATATATATATATATATATATATATATATATATATATATATATATATATATATATATTGTGTGTGTGTTGATATTTCTTATATGAAACTCCTTTCATACTTTTACTTTTTTAAGTTTCCTACTTAATATCATTACGGCGTTAATAACCTATATGCTGTGACGCCAGCTTTAGTAAACTAACTCAATCAATTAATCCTAATCAAGGCTTGAGTGCTTATAGAGACGAACCTGAAGTGTCGAGAGAGAGACGATCTATTATGAGTGTGTTTCTCTCTCTCTCTCTCTCTCTCTCTCTCTCTCTCTCTCTCTCTCTCTCTCTCTCTCTACTCTGTCAATACCTATTTCTTCTTCTTTTTCTTCTTCTTCTTTCTCTCTCTCTCTCTCTCTCTCTCTCTCTCTCTCTCTCTCTCTCTATCTCTCTTTGTAGTAACAGTGCTTTGTCATGGTATGGCATAAAGGGAAGATATCTATTATTTACTTTCTCAGATTCATGTAAACTTTATTTCCTTTTGTCTGAATATTTGTAAATTTTGATGAAAGTTCAGATTTATAATCAAAGGTTTTGACAATTGTTGGGAAATTCATGACAAACCAGTAATAACAGCACTTAACAACAGCTTAGGGTTTGTCATGAATGGTTAAAAAAAGGCCACTGTAGAAACAAAAAGTTTAAAGTGAATATACAAGAAAAACAGAAGCTTTCAAACTTCATAGCTGACGAGGACCTTAGTGAAGGTCGAAAGTTCCTTTATTATTTTGTTTCAGTTACACCTGTTTTTCAATGGCTTTATTCTAAACCTTTCATGACAAAAACATGAAACAGTAAACACGGACACGAAAAAGGAAGCACACAAAGTTTAACATAAAATAAAAAAAGAATTCACCACAAACAAAAAGAAAATTGAATGACGAAAACAAAAGTCGAATGACATAAGTCAGGTTGTGGTTAAAATTGTGTTCAGAATTTGAAACACGTTTTACCTTTTGTTGAGACACCTTTATTTTTCAATATTAGTTTTCCTTTTTTCTTTTATTTACTTATTTATTTTATTTTTTTTGTAGAGAAGGAAGGAAGGCAGATCTGGCGTGAATTCACATCTGGGGAAAGTGATATTGTGATATTACCTTTGTGAGCGACGCTATTGCCAATAAAAGGAATTCCATCTGTCAATCACGAACTCAATTCTCTTTCATTCCTCCATTGACTCTGTAGGTGACTGCTGGTGGCATTCGGTGGGAAGGGAGGAATTTGTCAAATAATAGTTTTTATGTATTTTTTTATTTTTGAGTCTCAAAATGGTTTTTCCTGGAAGGAAATGTTTGTTTTATATAAGACAATAGTTTGTATATTTTGTAAGTCTTAATGATAGTTCAAAGGTTCTTTTGTTCACTTACTTTATAGAACCTTTACTTGCGCAGAAGGGAAATGTTTGCTTTGTGTAAGAAAATATTTTGTGTATTTTATAAATCTTAAAAATAAATCAAAAGTTAATATAATCTACAGAGTAGTAAGATACTTTATAGAACATCATTGGTTTATAATCGCAGAAAATCTATACAGAAGGGAAGTGTTTACTCTCTATAAGATTAAAAGTTGGTATATTTTGTAAATCTAAAAAAAGGGTTCAAAATTTTCTTTGTTTAAATAACAAATAGAACTTTATAGGTTCATAATAGCAAAAATCTAAGCAGTAAGGAATTTTCAGTTCGAACAGAGTATCTATACAGATGGAAAATGTGTAGCCTATGTACAGTAATAATTTTATATTTTATGAGTTACGAAAATCGGTTCATATTCCCTTTGCTTACATGCTTCATAGAATCATTATTTCATTAAA
>NC_089755.1:12405113-12415113 GCF_040412425.1 Macrobrachium rosenbergii
CTGGCTGGTCCTCACAGAAGTCAATTCAGTATCGCTATTCACGTTACTGTTGACGTTATTCAATAGGTTTCATATTATTATTATTATTATTATTATTATTATTATTATTATTATTATTCAGAAGATGAAGAACCCTATTCATATGGAACAAACCCCTTACAGGAGCCATTGCCTTGAAATTCAAGAAGCTTCCAAAGAACATTAAGAAGAGAAGGCAAAGGGAAATACGCAAAGAAGAGAGCTCACATATTAAAAAGAAAAAATAAGTTAATAAATTCATAAATGGATAAAGATATAGCCAAAAACATAGCCAGAAAGAGGAGAGAGAGAGAGAGAGAGAGAGAGAGAGAGAGAGAGATCTTTCATTCAGCCCAATAGTAAAAGTGGGTGACTTTTGTTTCTTGTTGACCTCTGCGTGTGTGATCGAATGATGAGGTCCTGTTTCCAAAACGCTTGTTGATGATATTTAAGTTTTGCTCGTTCTGCCACCTGATGCTGCTCAAAATAATTCTGGAACAAAAGTCATTTCCAGATTTATAGAACAGCTAAAAAGATGAATGAGAGAATGACAAAAAAAGGGGTCAAATACCGAGGTTTTGCCTGAAAATATGGCGGAGTGTCTCTGCAAAACATTCGGATCCGATAGTCGCCATCAAATCTGGGGATTAATCCGATTGTTTTCTCTTCTATAAAAATATCATTGCGAAATTCAAAAGGAATATCGGAAAACAAAATATTGAAACAAATAATAGAATCTGCCTGTACGGTAAGCCTCTGTATCCAGGGCTGCAATTTTATGTAACATTTTCAGAGGTGTTATATGGCGTGTAAAAAATATTATAAGGCTTTATATATTTGTCTCTTCATATTCAAATTCCTTTGATGTGCTTTCTTTAAAGCACAAAAATTCAACGTAATTTTCTTCTTTTATATACTATATGTAAGGAGCAAATACATACAAGCATTTCATTTAATATATTATATCTATAAATATAATATATATATATATATATATATATATATATATATATATATATATATATATATATATATAATGTATATATATATGTATATATATGTATATATATATATGTATATATATATATATATATATATATATATATATATATATATATATATATATATATATATATATATATATATATATATATATATATATATATATATATATATATATATATATATATATATATATATATATATATATATATATATATATATATATATATATTTTTTTTTTTTTAGAGCTGGAGGAAAGAATGAAAGATGGAGTTGACTGTTGCTGTATTTCCCACACCTCCTCACTTGACCCTGAAGAGGTGTGGAAATTCACAAAAGCGCTTGGTCAACCTCCTCCTTTATTCCTTCCTCCAGCTCTATGATAACATAAAATATCACAAGTTCTAGTGATAGATCGTCAATATATGTGTATCTATATTATACAATGCAATTAACAATGCAAGCCTTAAATCCAGATGGGGACTGAAAGAAACCTTTCCTTCCAGTGACGGGACTGGAACACACACTCAGTAAAAGTGAGGTACTACTGCACTTAATGCACATAGATATTGGGTAGGTTGGTACGATTTGTACAGAATGACAACAATTTGTCCCAACAAAAAGGCCTCCTGGACAAACGCTAAGTTACAAAGAACTGAATATTTCTTACTGTAAAGATGGAAGTCCTTCATTTGAGTTAATTACAAAACCCTTCATAATTGGTGGATTGGAAAAACGAATTGGTTTTATCTTATCAAGATGTTAAATTAACCACTCGAAGTTGAAGTATTCTATGATCGAGTGTGAGTACGCAAGTGCGTAAATGTAACTAAGTGCGTAGTTGCATAAGCTCAAATCGTACCATTCGAGACATGTATGACGACTTGAGAGGGTAAAGGAATGTAGCTTCCTGTATTTCATTTGAAATGTCATATTTCTCCCTTGTGAAAGGGAACCAGTATAAAAACCAGTCTAAGAACCAGTATAGGGTACCAGTGTAAGTACCAGTGTAAGTACCAGTTTGGGAACCAGTTCTAACAATTATGGAAGGAATCCACTAGGAATAAGTTGTTTATACCATGTATCCTCCTACTAAGAAACTTTAAACAAATGGCAGGAGTCAGCCTTTCCCTCAACCCTAACCAGAAATGAAGATTTTCCCATCTACGACGTAAAGTACCTGTTCCAGCTAATAATGGGCCTGGATTTATTAACTTGGGGTGGTGCGTCACACCTGTATTAGCCTATGGCCAGGTCTGAAATGTCATGTATAGGCTAGTCTGAGTTAATTGTCCTAAAATGAATGGTAGCCTCTGTGTGTCAGTCAGGACAATTGACATATCAAGTCACAAGTAGCAATAATGATATTATTATTAAACAATTATTACAAAACAGTTAGTCCAGTGGCAATATTTCTTCTTTACTTTTTCTCTTTTTATTTCTCTGATTATTCTTCTTCTTCACTGCCACTCGTAGGAAAGATACTCCCAGCGAAATCTACTTCCTCAGGAGGAGGGAAGTTGTAGCGCCATGTGCAGACATTCGACTCAATTTTAGAGCGGGGTTCCCCGACCATATGGTCCATCGAGAGAAAGTGGACTGTTTCGACACGAGTCTGCTTCTGTGGACACAGAAGCTATATTAGGAGTTGACATTCTGAAGGGAAATATTATTATTAATTTTACAGTAACGTCATTGTAATTCTCAGGAAAATATTACTTTTGATTATTACAGCGGTAAATGAAACCTTAGGAATGAATTAGTGATTAGTTAATATTATTTCTTTACTGCTTTTATATTCGCCTACTGTTGCATATTAGGTCTGCTGTTTTATGCATGGCTTCCACACTTGTGTAGTGACTTTGTCATTTTTGAAGCAGAGTCGCGGTCAATGTTTCCATTGAGTTTTTTCGATGTGTATCCTTCCTGTGTCCTCCTTCGTTTATCCTATTGTCTCTCATGATCTGCAGTCTCATGACCCATCCCTGCCTTGCCCCCATCAGGGGGTAGTGTCATCAGGGCGCTTCATACGGTGCACTGTAGGCATTACTTAAGGTTCTTTGCAGCGCCCCTATGGCTCCTAGCTGCAACCCATTTCATTAATTTTACAGTTACCTCAGTTCATATTCTCTTTCTTCCATCTTACTTACCGCCCTCTCCTAACAATTGATTCACATTGCAACTGCTTTGAGGTTTTCCTCCTGTTACACCTTTCGGACCTTCCTACGCAGCTTCCGTTTAAGTGCTGAATAACCCCATAGGTCCCAGCACTTCAGTGCTTGGCCTTTGGCCTAAATTCTATAGTCTATGCTATTCTATTCTATCACTGCCTTGCTGCCTTCGTCTGAACCTCCCAACTCTCAAAGGTCGAGATTTACCTGTTGTTCGCTTCCACCAGACGCTTTGGCTTTCCTACCTCACTCGACTCCTCGCCTCTTCATTTGTTTTGGGCGGAAATTTAACGGACATTTGTCCTTCCTTCCTCAGTCCAACACTCTTTATATTTATTCATATATATATGGTCTTGGTAAAATGGATGTTTGAAGAGGAAATTAGAATTTACTTTCACTGACTCGGAATTTGACTTGAAATTTCTTGAAATGTAGGTTGAACAAAGTGTACTTTACAATGAACACTGGAACTCTATTTCCCTCACTCACATGTTACTCTATTGTGAGTATATATATATATATATATATATATATATATATATATATATATATATATATATATATATATATATGTGTGTGTGTGTGTGTGTGTGTGTGTGTGTGTGTGTGTGTAATTCTAATAGCCACAATGCCCTCTTAACTCTCGAATTCTTCGCGCTTTTTGGATATGCTTGTAACTACGAAGCCGTGACATCCAAACACAAGAAATTGAAGAGATTTGTGGTTTGCCGGTCGCGGAGACGAACCTGGTCACCTTTAACCACAAGAGGTCACGTTGCCGACCTGACCACGAGAGGGATAAAAGTCTATTGCCTGTCATACATATATATACCTGTTGTTTTCAGATATATTTATTAGAGCTGAATAGGCGCATCCTCACCATCGTAGCCAAGTGGGCAATCGTTTTATTGCTTATATTGCTTTTAGGCTGGAATATATATGTAGAATCTACTGGTCACTTTTACCAGACACATATGTAACTCTAATAGCCACAATGCCCTCTTAACTTCTCGAATTCTTCGCGCTTTTTGGATATGCTTGGTGGTGTAGTGGTAACGTCAACTGTGTCGCTGAATAGGTCCGTGTCAAGGGTTCGTGTCCCGGCAGTACCAATTCATTTATCACTTATGTAAATTCCCCTTTGGTGATAATTCTCCATCGGAGATATTCCTGAGGTAGCGTGAATTTAATATTAATTACATTTGTAGCTTCATGATTGTATGTAAATCACGGTGCGATAAAAATTTCATATATATATATATATATATATATATATATATATATATATATATATATATATATATATATATATATATGTGTGTGTGTTTTGTGTATTTATATCTTTTCAGCCTAGTTTTATTACTACTACCACCACTAATAATAATAATAATAATAATAATAATAATAATAATAATAATAATAATAATAATAATAATAAGTTCAGAGTTCTTAGCAAGAAAGATATTAGAAAACGAAAATTAATTCAGGTTTCGTAATTTCTGGCTAAACTTTGACACTTCCTTAATGGCTTCCATCCCTCCACTTGTTGGTGTCGATTTTGATGTCTTAATCTTAAACAGGGAAAAGGAAAAGAAGAGAGGAGAGGCAAAGGCATTTAATCACTTCTGAGCCCGTTGAATGGATTCACTAGAACGCCCTCTTGAGGAGAACCTTCCTCTTGACTTGATGAAGAGGAAGAGGGAAATTAAAAGAAACATGAAAACCCACCACGAAATTATTACAGCAGAGGTTAATTTCAGAATGGTTGATCCTGTATACACACACACACTCACACATATGCATACACACACACATACACACTAAATATTCTCAGCAGGGAAATATGGCGTTTCCGACCATGAAACTATTATATTCTAGATATGTTGCTTTCTAATTTAATTGTCCTGTACACACACACAATCACACACGCACACACACACACACAAAATATTCTCATTAGGGGAAATATGGCGTTTTCAACCTCAAAATAAATAATTATAGTCTAGGTAGCTTTTAAATCTATAGATCCTGTGTGTACACACGCGCACACACATACAAATACATATACATGCACTCACCCTCTAAATGCTCCCAGCAAGGTAATCTTGTTTCAGAAGACAAGGGATTTTTGTGGGATCAAAGAAGGAATTTTAACTTGTCTTGATGATATTTAATAAGGAAAACATCCTTGGGTAACTTTTTTTTGGGTGAGGTTTTCTACAAAATCACTAATGTGACGCACCTCAAATTGATTTCGAGTCTCCTGTCCTGTGGACCTCCTACGGAGAATTGAAAAGATAGTATTGCTAAATAACTTTTTCCCTTCTCTAAAGACTCACTAAGTCCTTTTATACCCAATTTTCTTTCCTCCAACAAAGGACCTGTCATGATTTTCACCTCTTCTGCATTATATCCTGCTACAATGTCCATTTGCCCTCACACACACACACAGACAGACACATATACACAAACATATACACACAAGCAGACACAAATACACCTGGACACACACACTCCACTACTGTGGACCATCTAGTGATTTGTATGCCCAGAGAGATGTATGAACTCATCTCTCTGTCTGTCTGTCTGTATATCTGTATATCTGGTTCTTATCTAGCATGATCCTTAACCGTCAAGTATGTCATGACTGATCCAAACAGAGAGAGAGAGAGAGAGAGAGAGAGAGAGAGAGAGAGAGAGAGAGAGAGAGAGAGAGAGAGAGAGAGAGAGAGAGAGAATTTCCAATATGAGAACATCTGCCTCGCCCCCAAATTAAAAGTAGTTGGACCTTTCCCTCAAAGCTGTAACTCCAAATCCACTGTTCTGATCCGTCAGAATTTCCCGGAACATTTCCACGATTTCCACGGTGTAGTTTCATTTCTCCATCAACGAGTTTCCTTTTTTATTTCAGTTATCCGACAAATCCAGTGGAGTCACTTTTGTGCAAATATTCACATTCCGAACAGTCACTCAGTCGTTTTGACTTCAGCTTTGTGGTGGGTCATAAATATATTGGAATACTTATGCGTGTATCCTCGAGGCTGCGCATGGGAATACGCTATTAAATACACACAATTGAGCAAAGCCAGCGCCCATATTGTGATGAAAGTTAAGAACGATTGCAAAGTTCCAACTGCAAGCAGAAGTCTTTGGCTTAGGTAGTTGTTGTTTCCCTGATACCCAGTAAAATTAGTTAATTGCACCTGCCATTTTTATTTACACTGTTTACATAAGTCAGAATAACAAGGTGACTGTTTTTTTAATATGAATGGACTGATGAGTAGCAAAGGAATCATGGAATTGAGGCTTTAAGAATTATACATATTTCTGTATATACACGATATATATATATATATATATATATATATATATATATATATATATATATATATATATATATATATATATATATGTGTGTGTGTGTGTGTGTGTGTGTGTGTGTGTGTGTGTGTGTGTGTGTATATATACATATATATATATACATCTATGTATAAAGATTATTTTACAAGTATTTTAAAAACGTGAAATGCAGCACATTTTCAAACTGGTCGATTTTACCCAGAATATTACACACTGAGCATTATCCCTTCTGAGTGGATAACGCCCTTGCTTTCCACCTGAGAGACCTGGGTTCGATCCCGACGTGAGTCAGAAATTTATTTCTGTTCCACACGTGATTGTGTGTTGATGATTTCTATCTTATTCACTCAGAAGGGATAATTCGAATGAAATGTTGTCTATTGGGTCATTTGGAGTCAGGAAGTTGGGGAAAACTCGCTGGTATGCAAGCAGTTAGCTTGCCCAGGTAATTCCTTGGGTACAGTTGCTCTCAGGTTCCAACTTCTTTTAGACTTGTGTGGCCCAGTGGATAACGCCCTTGCTTTCCATCTGAGAGACCTGGGTTCGATCCCGACGTGAGTCAGAAATTTATTTCTGTTCCACACGTGATTGTGTGTTGATGATTTCTATCTTATTCACTCAGAAGGGATAATTCGAATGAAATGTTGTCTATTGGGTCATTGCTGAGTCGGGAAGTTGGGGAAAACTCGGTGGTATGCAAGCAGTTAGCTTGCCCAGGTAATTCCCTTAGGTGCAGTTGCTCAGGTTCCAACTTCTTTTAGACTTGTGTGGCCCAGTGGATAACGCCCTTGCTTTCCACCTGAGAGACCTGGGTTTCGATCCTGACGTGAGTCAGAAATTTATTTCTGTTCCACACGTGATTGTGTGTTGATGATTTCTATCTTATTCACTCAGAAGGGATAATTCGAATGAAATGTTGTCTATTGGGTCATTGCTGAGTCGGGAAGTTGGGGAAAACTTCGCTGGTATGCAAGCAGTTAGCTTGCCCAGGTAATTCCTTGGGTGCAGTTGCTCTCAGGTTCCAACTTCTTTTAGACTTGTGTGGCCCAGTGGATAACGCCCTTGCTTTCCACCTGAGAGACCTGGGTTCGATCCGACGAGTCAGAAATTTATTTCTGTTCCACACGTGATTGTGTGTTGATGATTTCTATCTTATTCACTCAGAAGGATAATTGAATGAAATGTTGTCTATTGGGTCATTGCTGAGTCGGGAAGTTGGGGAAAACTCACTGGTATGCAAGCAGTTAGCTTGCCCAGGTAATTCCTTGGTGCAGTTGCTCTCAGGTTCCAACTTCTTTTTAGACTTGTGTGGCCCAGTGGATAACGCCCTTGCTTTCCACCTGAGAGACCTGGGTTCGATCCCGACGTGAGTCAGAAATTTATTTCTGTTCCACACGTGATTGTGTGTTGTTGATTTATATATATATATATATATATATATATATATATATATATATATATATATATATATATATATATATATATATATATATATATATATATATATATATATATATATATATATATATATATATAATATATATATGTGTGTGTGTGTGTAATTGTAATAGTCACAATGCCCTCTTAACAGGGATTTGTCGGTTTAGAAAATCCACAAAAGGCACAATAAACACATTCATTCTTGAATACCTTAACGGCAGGATGGATGAACCTCTCTCGTGAAACAGATCCGATGATAACAACATCCATCCGTCACCCAAATTCCTCCCTCTGACATCCATCCCTCCTCCCATCTGAATGTGCCTGTCAGTTTCATTCCTCATTTCATTTATCATTCGTAAGTGCAGTAATGAAAGATTCCACTCGATTCTTGGTTGTTTTTGGGGAGAGAAAATCATTGAGTTAGAAATTGACACCGTCAGTGAAGTGAGTCATTACCTTGGGAAGTGAGTCATTACCTTGAGAAGTGAGTCATTACCTTGGAAAGTGAGTTATTACCTTGGAAAGTGAGCCATTATCTTGGGAAGTGAGTCATTACCCGGGAAGTGAGTCATTACCATGGGAAGTGAGTCATTACCATGGGAAGTGAGTCATTACCATGGGAAGCGAGTCATTACCTGGGAAGCGAGTCATTACCTTGGGAAGTGATTCATTACCTGGGAAGTGAGTCATTACCTTGGGAAGTGAGTAATTATCTTGGGAAGTGAGTCATTTCCGATGACGGGGTTTTCGTTTGGTGAACATACAACATAACGTGGCTAATTTGGCTTGGCGGTTGGGCAGATGACCGACATTGAAATATCGCCCATGATGGAAATGGCCTGAATTCTACTTTTTTTATTTCCTGAATGATAATCCCTTCAATCATCGGGGATATTCGTTGATGCATTTTACCCGACGACCACGAAAAAAGACACTGGAATTAAACCGTTTTGTAAAATGTATTTCGTTATATTCGCTGATCATTCATTTTACTGTACCTCCGTTCGCATTATCTTCCTTCCGTCTTACTTTCCTCAGCCCTCTTCTAGCAATTGATTCATAGTGCAACTGCAAAAGGTTTTCCATCCGTTACACCTTTCAAACCTTTTTACTGTCAATTCCCTTTCAGCGCCGAATGGCCTCATCATAGGTCCGAGCGCTTGGCCTTTGGCCTCAATTCTGTATTCTATTCTATTCTATTCTATTCTAATCGCTACTTAATGATTGACAGAGAAAATGATGACCTTTACTTCAAGTTTAATCTGTGCCATTGAACTCCTCTCATGGCCCCTACGTGGACAGAGACTTTAAAATGAAAGAGAAAATAAGAAAAGAAAAAACAAAAGGTTTTGACGGGACGGGAATAATTTCCACTGGGGATTTTTGTAAGCGCCAACATTAGTCTAACTGTAAAATTCTGCTAAAGCATTGTTTCGCTTCTGACAAATGTGAAAAGTGGTGAAAAATGAAGCTTGGAGAAGCGGCTTCTAACATTATATGTCATTTTCCTTATCGGTAGTGAAAATATTGTTTCAGTGGATACGATAGGAAGGAAGGTTGGATAATTATCTGCCAACGAGAAACAAAAGCCTGTCATTTCTATCCCTTATTCAAACAATATTACACTAAGAACCTCTGCGTAAAAAGACAAACAGAAAAATAAATTGACTCAATCTTATTAAGTCTGTCATGATCGTACCTCCCCCTGCCTTTTGTCCCAAAGGCAAAGATGCAAGGCTTACCTTTTTGTTGACTCAGCCAAGTGTTGGAGAATTGCTTTGGATTTTATTTTCACTAGACTGAATACAAATGGAAATTTTTGAAAAAAAAGAGATGAATGTAGGACACGTGGCTTGCCCATAGATGGGTACATTGTGGTTTAGGCGAATTCCATAAACTTACATTAAAGTTGTGTAGATGTGACCTGTTTGTATTCAGAAGGTATTTAATACGATATCCGCACAAAAATAACTAAACAAATTTGACAAGGTTGACCATACTTATTT
>NC_089755.1:12420113-12429701 GCF_040412425.1 Macrobrachium rosenbergii
TTTATGAAGCGAAGAGAAAGGAGTTGAATAATGATATTCTCAGCTGAAGATGACGTAGAACCACAGCAATTAAGTTTGGAGGGACCTTTTTGACCCAAAAGGCCAGAAATTCTGAACTGCAGCTCATTCACTAATTACATAATTACAATTCCTTTTTCCTCTTTATATTTACGCTAAGAATGTGTACAACCCACATTTCATTTACTAATTACCAGGTAAGTATTTAATTTTCAGGCACAATCCCTCTTAGCTTCTCGGTTTCTAATAAAAATTCTCTCTAGCTCTCTCTCTCTCTCTCTCTCTCTCTCTCTCTCTTCTCATAACTAACAACATAACAACAACGATGACATTATTGGCCATTTTTTCCGATTTATACAGTAATTTCCCGAATGCACGCTGGATCGCAGAGTAATATATTTATTCGTTTATTTACTTATTTATTTATTTATTTATTTTACTTTTTGTAAATTATTTGGGCCTCTATGACGTTCTTCCACTCACCTCTTTCCTGTGCTTTGTCTTCCACTCATCTCATAACTCTCATAATTACCCAAGTAGGCCTGGGTGTTTTTCGAACTCTCCTGGTGCCCACAGGAGCCCAGGTGATACTATCAAGCGTTGTTCTCCCAGGCGAAGGACATGTCCAAACCATCTCCATTCACCTTTCATTAGTATTATCAATTTCTCAAGATTCCTCTTTTATTATGGATATCAAAAGATAAATATTTTCGTTATTTAAAACCCTAGAAAGGCAAATCACTCTTTGAGGAGGGTTAGTTGGAATTATCCAGTAAATAGTGAAGGAAAAGGAATTCATTGAGTCCTTTCCATCGTTTTAATTCTCGGGAATTGAAGGCGTCTCATCCACTCTGCTGGAACAGAAGTAATTACTAACCATCCCTTATGCTATGCGTCAGTTCATCTGAATTACAAATCAAGTTCGTAATCAGGACTCTGTATTACGTGTTTGTGATTCGTCGAATACCAAATTATTTAAGGCATTTTTTCTCTCTCTCTCTCTCTGTCTCTCTCTCTCTCTCTCTCTCTCTCTCTCTCACTATATATATATATATATATATATATATATATATATATATATATATATATATATATATATATATATATATATATATATATATATATATATATATATATTTACAGAGGTGATGGCATCAGTACCAAATGTTTCAGATTATTACACAGAGTATTGTTGGAAATACTTCCACTGTTACTTCTCAATGTAACTTTGGAGCTTTCCCAGTTCCACCTTTAGATCCTTGTACTTCATCTCCTATATTTTCTGGCTCTCTTTACCTTGCTGTCCAACCACTCCATCTCCATCTTTAATTTGTCTTTACAGTGAATGAGTGAAGTGCCGAAATTTCTTAAATCATCGATGTCACTTTTGTTGGAGTTGGAAGTTGTTTTGTTTTGTCTGTGCCAGCAAAACCTTGGGAGATGTTTTATTCGAATTTCAGGTAAAAGATTCTATTTATTCGTGAGGGTCCTTTGTAATCTATCTATCGATCGATCGATTTATCTGTCTATATATATTTATATATACATATATATACACATATATATATATAAATATGCATATACATATACATATATATAATATACATACACACACATATATATATATATATATATATATATATATATATATATATATATATATATATATATATATATATATATATATACATATATATATATATATGTGTGTGTATATATATATATATTATATATATATATATATATATATATATATATATATATATATATATATATATATATATATATATATATATATATATATATATATATATATACATACATGACCATCAACCGACGTAACTTCAAGTAGAAAACAACAACAACTCTCCCAGAATTGCACCAGAAAGATCAGAAAATAAAACAAAACAAAATTAGCTCTCTTGATATCCACTCTCTATTCCGAGATATCTGTCTGCCTGATGTTTGGTCTAAAGCAGAACTTCAGCAAAATACAGTCTTCTTATTTTACTTCTTCTTTTTCTCAGAACCCTCCTTTCCCATTGCCGACATCTGACATAAACCGCTTTTGACGTGGGACGTGTTTTCTTCTCTGTACCTCAGTAATGAGGAAATGTTTCCCTCAACCCGAGGGAGAGGAAAGCGGAATTCCTCCTGCGTGAAGGAAAGAAGGTTTTTACCTCAGCGTTTGTCCTTCTTCTCCAGAGGTCCAGGCTTCGTTGCAATAAAGACTGAAAACAGTCCAAATATTGTTGGGGGGGAGTGGAGAATTTTTGTGTGATTTTTTTTTTTTTTTTTTTTTTTTGCGGCAGTGGATAAGTATATGACTTTTTCTTCCTGGGATTTTGATGGAAAATTTTCGTTTTAATATTGCTTATTCATGACAACAATTATCAAACACGGATGATGAGCAGAAGGTGTGTGTGTGTTTAACTTGAATCTTTAATTTCATTAAATATTTTAATACCTAAACTTTGAGTAGTTCAGAAAATATTTAGTAGAATCATATAAATATCGACATCCTGAGAACAGTTGCCCTTCAATATAAGACAAATTAATTTTCAGAAGCTGAATGCGAATGAATAAAAACATGTAATATACTTGGATTAAAGGGAAATGAATGTTTACAAACGCAGTAATATTTGCATGTTTCTTTGTTGTTTGCGCAGCTGGTAGAGTTTTTTCGTTTTATGTTAAAGAATGAAAGACACCGGGATGTTTCATGTTCGCGGTAAATGAACAGATATATCAGATTCAAACTTATGGAGAAAAAGATAATAAGGTTTCATTCCTCGGGGCTCGTGACTTGATGACTGGAAATTTCATTTTGCCTTTTGAAGACAGAAAGAACAATGGATTTGATTCCATTCTAAGGAGTATTCCACTCTTAGAGTGAATGGTATTCAACTTTTCTCCGCTTATCAGCCCAGTAAGAGGGTAGAGCCGTCAGCGCACCTCATGCGGTGCACTGTAGGCATTACTTAAGGATCTTTGCAGAGTCCCTTCGGCCATTAGCTGCTACCCTTTTCACTCCTTTGACTGTACCTCCATTCATATTCTCTTTCTTCCATTTTACTTTCAACCCTCTCCTGGCAATGGTTTCATAATGTAACTGCAAACATTTCAAACCTTTTTCCTCTCAATTTCCGTTTCAGCGCTGAATGACCTCATAAGTCCCAGCGCTTGGCCTTTGGCCTGAATTCTATATACTATTCTATTCTATTCTATTCAGTTTATCATTTCAAAGGGGATAGCTTAATATCAATGAAATTCAGGAGTCATCATTTAATAGCATCGTTTCTGAGATGATCCACCTTTGTAATTATTTCTTCTAAGTTTATTTCTGCGTCTTTATAAAGTCTTTTCCAAGGTGAAATAATCATTTTATTTTATAGGTGCCCTATATATCAATTTAACTCAGTCCCATAAATAAAATTGTTTTTTAATGCTAGATTCTCACAGACAAAAATAATATTTTTTGCCACTCTAGCTGCGTATGTATTTTATTCTTCCTTCGAGATTGTGTTGCTGTATCTATAACGAGTCTCTTTGAAATCATAAACGGGAAGTAACTTTACAAATTTAAATCATCTCGAAAGTAAATTAGAGCAAATTGAAAACTTGATTTTACCAGCTGCGATATCAGGTTTCTCCTCCGAGTGCTGACAAGTCGATCAAGCTAAAAAACCCTTTAATCGATTTATGTCAGATTTCGCTTTCCTGGTGTTTTTTTTTTTTTTATCTCTCATTGCAGGATTGATTAAACACGCTGTCATCAGCGATTTGAAATATCAGTTTGACCAGAGGTTAAAATATATCAAATTCTGATAGAGAGAGAGGGTTGCAAATAACGACTTCTAGTGTTGTGTCTCTCGTCATTAGAATCTTAATGACCAATAAGCTTCAATTCATACAGATGCAATTATTAATTTTTGTTTGAAATCATGATTTGAATGTAATCATTATTCGTCTTAGGAAGACTCTCAATTAGTTACTGATGGCACAGAGGGATATTGCGGAGCCCATTTTGAATGAGTGATATTGGCAACCGGACTGAATTGAGTCGTGGGTTCAATAGCTTTTATGACATCTTAACATGTGGAATGTTGAACGTTTTCTAAATCTAATTTTAGATTATGGATATTTATTTTCAAAGCAAGATCTCTCTCTCTCTCTCTCTCTCTCTCTCTCTCTCTCTCTCTCTCTCTCTCTCTCTCTCTCTCTCTCTCAACACACACATGTATATATATATATATATATATATATATATATATATATATATATACATATATATATATATATATATCAAGTGTATGTATCTATCAAGTGTATTTGTGTGTATCAATTTTTTCTATCAAACATCATCAATACAACTCTTATGAATCACAACAGCCGGTGGGTGAAACTTTCAAATAAACATTTAAGAATTATGCATAACAAACTTTACTATCCAAAATATTTGAGTTTGTTTTGTGAAACGAAAACATGCAGAACTAGTCGTGAGAGAGATCGATGACCAAATGGTTATGAAGGCAACAATGAGACCCTCTTACTCACTCTGGTTTCCTCAAGGGGAGGATTTCCTCACTCTGCCCATGGCAGTTACCCGAAGGATCTATAAACAGGATTTCTGTTTTTGAATGTAATCTTTAGAATTGTTTAACAAGCAAACTTTCTCCAAGTAACGAGAATTGACATGTTGCTTAAGGAATTTTTTTTTCTGTATTGCCTACAACATCTAGACATTCAATTTACATTACAGGTAAATAGCGGAGCTCTCGTGTTCATTCTGCAGAGGTCCTTTGCTCTCGAAGGAGAATGTTTGCTTCCCTAAGAGAATTGATTGTGGGAGAAATGCCGCTTTCACTAAACAAAACGATTCATGAAAACGAATTGTCAAGCTTATTGCATAATACTCTTAATCTCTTCTCTTTCACTTCCTTCATGAACTTTTCTCTCTCTCTTCTCTCTCTCTAGAGAGCAAATATGTGTGTGTGTGTGTGTGTTTGTGTGTGAGAGAGAGAGAGAGAGCGAGAGAGAGAGAGAGTTTCTGAATATCAATTTTATGATATTTAAGAAATAAAGCATATTAACCTCTCTCGAGAGAAAGAGAGAGATCGTTACTGCAAGGAAAATCCTTAAAGAAAGAAAGGAAAAAAGAAAGAAGAGGATTTCTGAATCAGACCCTCTCCTGCCTTTCCGAATCGCCTTCATTCCCAGAGACTCATTCTCTCTTTCGCATTCCTTTCACTTTTCGGACTCCATTATCGACTGCATCAGGCCATATCCATTCAAGGCTGGTGCTGCTGCTTTTGCATGCATTACAGACAAATAGACACACACACACACAAGCACACAGGCATTCGGTGCTTGTATAGGCTTCGTTTGCCTCGGACGCTCTCCTCAGAGCGAGCAGATTCTTCTTTTCGGCTTCCATTGGATGCTGAAGGGACGCTTTGCGATCTTTCTTTGTCTGGTTTCTTTATAAATTTATATGCAGATGAGCTGGTGGTCTTGTTGTCTTTGTTGGCCATATATATATATATAGATATATATACGCCCTTTTATATATATATTATTCTTTGAAATAAATTTTAAAGAATTCCTAATGTATATATAGGTGTGTTGTTAATTATGTATAATAGCTAACCCCATTTATATTATTTTTATATATATACTATATATATATATATATATATATATATATATATATATATATATATATATTTATATATTTATATATATATATATATTATATATTAACATACTTTATATACATATATATTATGTATAAATATATACAGTATATCTATATATATATATATATATATTTATATTTATATATCATATATATATATATATATATATATATATATATATATATTTCCATTAAATATTCCACCTTTCAAATAAACACTGAAATATATGTGAATAATACATATTCTCTGAAGGGGAAATTTCAAAGACTCATCCTCCACAACGCTCACTCAGAGCAATAGTAAGGTGGAATTCCCTTCAGCTGGATTAAGTTCGCAGTAATCATTACTTCATATGGATTTTTTAGCGTCCCTTCGGCCAATAGCTGCAACCCCTTTCATTCCTTTTACTGTACCTCTGTTCATATTCTCTTTCTTCCATCTTCCTTTCCTCAACCCTCTCCTAACAATTGATTTATAGTTCAACTGCAAAAAGGTTTTCCTCTGTTACACCTTTCAAACCTTTCCTTTCCGTTTCAGCGCTGAATGACCTCATATGTCCCAAAAACGCTTGGCCTTTGGCCTAAATCCTGTATTCTATTTTATCAGCTGAAAGATTAATTTTGAATTCTCAGAAGTCTTCTGTCTTCCAAAAATCTTTTCAACCTTCCTTTTTTCAAGGGGCGTGTCCCCCATCACTGAAAGGTGTTATCAATTAAAAAAACAAGCTATTTATGAGCTTCTTAGTGCTCCATCATAATAAAAAAACGAAACGAAAAATCTCATTCTCTTGATACAGAAGAATTCACGGTCAAAAATTCCTGATACTCTTTTACCTGAGGGAAATTTCGGATGATCCTCAAATTCAGGCAGTGTTGTTTTCTCTGGGTCTGAGATGAAGAAGCTTCATGAGATGCCATTACTTTCTTTCCCAGTTTTTGAGCCTGGAGGAAAAGTAAAAGCAATTTCTTTTCCTCGTTTGAAAGACGCTAAACTAACTGGGCCCTCTTCCCCACGGGCTTTTTTATAGAAAAGCCGTTTTTCTTACCTGTTGCACGAGATCAGACTTTCCTCTTTGTCTGAGGGCTGTGATAATAAGCCCGATGCCCAAAAGAGAAATTTGTCTCAAGAGATTATCCTGTAAATCGCCTAGCTTTTTTTTTCTCTCTTATTAGACTTGTCTATATTTCTTTTCTTTGAAACAGTAAGAGTGCAAGAGAGAGAGAGAGAGAGAGAGAGTCTCTCTCTCTCTCTCTCTCTCTCTCTCTCTCTCTATCGTTATTCTGTTATAAAGAGAGAAAACAGAAAGGTCTCTCTGTCTCTGTCTTGACTGTCTCTGTCTCTCTCTCATTATGCTGTTTATAGTCATTTAAAATCAGAAAGATTTCTTCATTTCTCTCTCTCTCTCTCTCTCTCTATCTCACTCTCTCTCCTCTCTCTCTCTTCTCTCTCGTTATGCTGTTGTATAATCCTAAAAAAAGAAAGATTTCTCTCTCTCTCTCTTTCACATTCTGCTCTCTCTCTTGAAAAGAAAATCTCTAGCTCTCTCTCTCTCTCTCAAAAATTAAAAATCAGTTTGTTCTCCAGTCGGGAGAAAACAGTAAAGTGCAACCTGGAGAGAATCCCAGATTTTCACTAACAAGTAAATTAGTCGGAGAAGAATCTAATCAGTGAGAGTAGCAGGAGAAGGCAGTTTAACAAATCCTGTTTTGGAAATTAAACCTCTCATTTATTATGATTTTTTCAGTCCATCCAGAATGATTTGACTTTGAGATTTAAGGCTGTCAAGCCAAGCTCTAGGACACTTTCGGCCTAAAAGACAATGAAATTAGAAAGAGGTTGGGTGGTTGGACATTGAGAAAAGAGACCCATAAATAAATGAGATGAAAATATAACGATCTAAAGGTGGAACTAGGAGAGAATCCACATTTTACTAAGAAATAGTTAGAGAGGTTGGACAGCAAAATGGAAGGAAGAGAGAACGGAGGTAAAATATATAAAATATATATAAAAGTGGGTGCTATAAGGGCCGAAGGGGCGCTATAAACAACCTATATATAATAATTCCACAGTTCACCACGTGAGGTGTATATAAAGCCCTACCTCCCCATATAGCTCATCCTTTTGAAAGGCAAAGAGACTCTTTCCAAGTCCCCTATAAAGAATAACCAAACATCAAGGTCCTAAAATAAAGGCGTATATCGCTTAAAGATAAATTTAGTGTCACAAGAGATTATCAAGGGGTGGACCGATATATAGAATTTTTATGACTGAGAGGCGTCGCTGAAATTACACATTTTAGACTTTTCAGAAGTTTTCCATCACCTCTGTCCACTTTTAGTTCTCACAGGAAACTCACAGAGAGAGAGAGAGAGAGAGAGAGAGAGAGAGACAGAAGAGAGAATAATAGAATTTGGCATCTATGTAAACTGGGTCTTGACAAATGGTCTGTCTCTCTCCTGACACTTCCTTGCTAATACATTTGAGAGGAGAGATAAAATATTCATTCCACGAGTGCCATGATATTATAAGATAAACACATATATATATAACTTGCATGTATTTTAAATGGGAATGTGGATGTATGTATATAGATGTATAATATAAAACAGTAAAGCAAATATTGTTATGCAATGAAATTCATTTCATTCTGCATTAAAAATATTGAAAAGAAATGATTAGCAACAGGTATGAAGAATATATATCTCCCAAAAAATTAAAAAGGAGAAAAATTCGATTACTATAGAGAACAGGAGACAAAGTCAAAATGAAAGAAATGAGAATGATATATAGAGAGATATAACAGCAACAATAAATTATTCATAAGCGAGTCTCAATGTCATATATACATGCATAGCATATGAGGCCATAGCAGTTACACTGTATATATATATCCCGTTTTATATAAATTAAAATTGGGAAAAACATTTATTATGATTTTCATTTTACACCATATATGTAAACTTTTATACCATATATATATATATTTTAATAAATTTATATAACTTTCGTTGATAAAATGGGGGAGGTATTTCCTGCTGAAATGTGGAAAGCATGAAATTAATGATAAGTTAAAGGGTATGGGATGGAAAGGTGGCATCGTTGTACGTACAGTTATGAACCCACTATAATAATAATATATATATATATATATATATATATATATATATATATATATATATATATATATATATATATATATATATATATATATATATAATATTGAAATTCATATTGTTATTTTACCACCACACACATTTACATACTACATGTATACATACATACACATTCATATATATATATATATATATATATATATACATATATATATATATATATATATATATATATATATATATATATATGAATGTTTGTAATTTATACAGCATGACTTTTTTCACTCTAAATGTCAAAGCTAAAGATATCGTTCATTATCCAGTTCTACTATGCCTCTGGAATAACTAACACCAAAGTGAAAATGTAGTTGGTAAGCTTTATATATATATATATATATATATATATATATATATATTTACTGTACATACATATTTTTATAAATATTCTGCTGTTCGCCCTCCCTGCCTTATTTAGTAAGAATATCATTCTAACAAAGACAGGAAGGGGTCTCTGTCGAAGCTAAACGTTCAGAGGTAGGCTGTGTGTGTGTGTGTTTTTTTTAAATAATGTCTTTAGCAGGGATAGGTTAGCATTAGGGGCCTTTAGGCGGGTTTCACCAATTAACCTCTGATGAAGGTGGTCTTAAGCTTCCTTTTGCTCTGTCCTATGCATTCAGCTATGTTTTGTCAAATTTTCAGACTGCCGGAGGCATATAGGTACACTGACGCGACAAACAACCCAAAGTAATATGTAAGTA
>NC_089755.1:12437701-12472701 GCF_040412425.1 Macrobrachium rosenbergii
AGTCTTCAGAACTTAGGAAAACACTACGTGACGATGAATTTCTGGATGGGGATATTATTATTATTATTATTATTATTATTATTATTATTATTATTATTATTATTATTCAGTAGATAAACCCTGTTCATATGGAGCAAGCCCACTACAGGAGCCATTGACTTGAAATTCAAGCTTCCAAAGAATATGGAGCTAATTAGGAAGTAAGAGAAGGTAAAGGGAAATACAGAAAGAAGAGAAAGAGATCTCCTTATGAGAGAAAAACTTCTAAAAAATTCTCTCTCTCTCTCTCTCTCTCTCTCTCTCTCTCTCTCTCTCTCTCTCTCTCTCAGTGAAGCCTCAGCTCCAGACCAGAGTCTCACAGCCTCGAAACTAATCGAAGACTCAAGTCACACCTCGAGAACGGGCAAAGCTCCTGAGAGCTAATTTGGCGACGATGGACGTCGTCATCGAGTGATCAGGAATTCGGGACACGAACTGAGAATGTGGCCTGCGAGCTGTATTGATGGGCTATCCCTGGTTTTGGGTTTTACGAATGTACTGCTCAATTTCACCTTCCAAATCTACTTTATTACAATTATTTTACTACCCTAATACTTTTCTCCTTGCATTTCGATACATTTTTTTTATTTATTAATTTATTTTTCCTTTTTTAATATGTTAGATCTCTTCTTTCTTGTATTCTGTTACTTCTTCCTAATGAACATCCTATTCTCTGGAAGCCTGAATTTCAGGTCAATGGCCACTGTGGTGGGTTTGTTCCATTTGAGGGTTCTTCATCTTCTCGTTAATATAAGAATATTGTTAATGATTATGAACACGACACTTAATGGCAGACAATCTACGTACCTACTCGTTTAATGTGAAGCCACAAATTTCTCTCAACTTCTCCAATTCTTTAGACGTTTGTTAAGAAACGTACCACAAAATCTCGAAAAATTTACTATGTAATTGGAAAATTAATACAAAGAGCAATTTTCTTAATTTAATGAAACCTTCATAAAATTATGAACTTTAAAAACTTTAATTAAAGAACAACTAAGAAATTGAATAAGATAATAAAATGGTTTCATGTATTGCTGCTCAAATTAAAACCAATGCTGTTGTTGCTGCTGTCGAAGATGATCGCCTTAAATGGAGGTCAAAGCGATGGTCAAGCATCTCCAACTTCCAATTACCATTCTCAAGAACCCTAGATAAATATAAAATACCAAATATCAGTTACACTTCAAATGGTAATTTAAACTATCGAAATCACTAATAAATTATTTAAACACAGGAATGCCATTCAAATATATGTATTGTATCAATAATGGATTTCATAACACTACTAAAATAATAATTACCTAAAGGCAATGGTCCACTTTGCGTATTAAGTATATTACTTGTATACAACAAGCCAAAATTACAGTAAGGCCGAACGAATAACCACCTAAGTAATAAAAACAACGAATATAAATAAATGACTAATTAACATAAAAGTGGCAAAATGAGAAAATACCAAAATATGATACAACACTTAAATGATCTAACCAGCACAAAGTAACTGCAGATAAATGAATCTCTTAACTATGACTGGGAAATTATAATATGGCAATCCCATAAAATTGTAAATGATATAAATATTATCCAAGGGTATATTTATTTGTGGGGGCTAAAAAAGCAAAGCAAGGGACTTTCATTATTAAATGAACTATGGATTATAAATCATAAAATTTAAATGACCTTTAAAAATGATGACGTACCTCACAACCCATACTGTCCGTGTATGCTTTTGTAAAAGCAACAAATCACAATTGCTGTGCTGGCTCTTGATAAGGCTTCAAGCAGAAGGTAACGTAAGATGCGGATCCATGGTACCGATCACTTATTTTTTCACCATGACGATAAAAAGGTAAGTAAATCCAATGTTGTCACTGGTGAAGATGGCTAAGAACTACATTCATTTTCATTAAAAGCCGTCCACTTCTCCTTTCTGTAAGAAATGTATAACGAGCAGCAAATCTCTTCAACGACCCAAACCATCTTAATTTTTAACAGGTTATTAAGGAATTGTCATCATTTTATGTAAACAAAAAATATTTAAATACTTAAAATGCAAGTCAAAATTAAAACAATCATTTACAAACTTTCCAAATTACCATATTATAAAAAAAGAAACAGAAAACAAAAAAATAACTTAGTGTTATTTTTCAACATCAACTATGGCAAAAAGGTCATTGGAAGCTACATTAGGCTATCTGTCAATTTCAGCTCTCCCACAACAACCGCCAAGAGCAAAGGCTGAATCCCCTTGTGACAGTTTCTTTGATATTCCATCAAAAAACGTACTATCGACCGTCGGGCTTTTTCGACATATGCTTACAAACCTGAGAAAAAATTAATGCCTCATCAGACATAGGGTCTATAATCTTGTCAAAACTATCCACTATAGCATCAGGGACATCATTTAACATCCCAGCGAATTGCAACAATTTAAGAAGGTTATCCAGGGCGACTGTGTCAAACAGCGCCCATGGAAGCCTTTCAATTTCTCCACAAACTCTCCCGCGTCGTCGAAAAGTTGAGAACTCAACTCAGCCACTGACTTCTGGCCCGTCCGGATTAAAAAAAAAAAAAACTTTAAACCATGGACTTCGGCACTCCACAGCACCATAGGCTGTCCTAAGAAATTTTTGGAGACCTGACCAAGTCTTGCACCTGGCGAATTGTTGACTGCGACAACGATGACCTAAATCACCTATCTTAAAATCTAATAGAGTCTTAGCTTCCCTAGCTGCCTCTGTCATCCTTAATCTCCTTAGCATTTAGAAAATTGTTAAAACACTCAATAAACATCTGCACTGGCTGAGAAAGTACACCGTCCACGAACCCTTGGGATGGACGAACTCCTGATGTGACAGTTGTGATTTTATGAAGCAAAGTCTGATCATCGTTCCCTCCAGCCATTTTCCCAGCTTTCCCCTTCGTAAATAGCTTTGCTAACTTTTTACCCTTCCTGAAGGGCATAGCTTAACTCCCTCTTGGCTGATCACAAATGGAAAATTTCCCAACTCAAGTGGAAGGATACCCTAAAAAAAAAAAAAAAGGAAAACATTTATTTTCCGCTCAGTAGAAAAAAAAAAAAACTAAAGAATAGTAAAGACAACTATAAACAAAAGAAAGGATTCTCTCCAAAAACCCCCTAGCAGGAAGAACCCCACAATGTTAATATCCCTTTACTCCAAAAATTTAACCCCAGAATCAAAAAGGAAGTATTATTTAAACCCACAATCAATTCATAGCCACACGGGAAAAAAAACACATAGATGGGCCGTGCAAGAACAGGTGACCTCAAAGGTCAAGATGAACACTGAGTCTTCAAGGGCAAAAAAAACAAAAAAAAAAAACCCTCCACGAAAGAAAACGCAAGTCTACCCTCAAGTAAAGAAAATGGGACTTCAGCAAATGAACGAGGGAAGAGACAGAAGGAGAAGAAAGAAAATTGTTCCCTTCCCCCAGTGCAAAAAGTCTCCCCTCTTTCCCCAACACCACCTTGCTTTTCAAAACCAAACAGAAAAATCGCTGAGCGCAAAATCTCTTAGACGTGTCCTCTTCTTGATGTCATTGCCAAGGCGGATATCGCATAGTAAGCACACACTCCCAGCTCTGGCCCCAGTTACAACAGCCCCTTACATACGTGCACGCATGTAATCAAAATAAAACACGTACGTATGTAACAAACAAACAAAAGAAAGTTGAAAACAAAAGTATGCAATACCGGTAAAAAAAAAATGCCGCTGAATCATAACATATGATAACAGACATTCGGGTCGTATTCCTGAAAAAAAAAAAAAAACACACACACACACAATAACCGAAGAAATCAAAGAACCAAGGGGATAACTGAACGCTCACGGACGCTCCTGCCTGACGACAACGGTGCGAAGTCTTCCCACCAAAGAAAAAAAATACCCACTCTTGTCTGCACAGAAATGCGCTTGCGCGTACTTAACACGCACAAATGGTCGAGATACTGCAATTAAACACACTGCGCCCACTAAACTCTTCCCCGAACACGCCCCAAGATAACTTAAAGTCCAATATCACCCGTAAAAACGCAATAAACACCGGCCCGTGACGCATAACTAAACACACAAGCAAGACTGACCAGGCAGTATCTTGCAGACCTCACCCGTAACAGAATTGCTTAGACCAGTTGTTCTCAACCAGGGGGGAATTCCCCCCACAGGGTAAGTCCAGATTTGGGAGGGAGAGGGAAATTGTGACCAAGATTTTAGTATTACAGTATATGCATATTATTTTGAGTGCACCTTTTGAGGCAGACAATTGTGGAAAGGGTGGGAGGGGGTGACATTATGACATGGTGAAAGAGTGCATGGACCAAAAAAAGGTCGAGAACCACTGGCTTAGACCATCAAAAACGTATTCTCGGACGCCAATATTGCCAACCTACCAGAGCCGAACATCACTTATGTAATCGACTTATCTGTTGAGCCTAATGTAACAACCTTTTGTAAGTTGTCTCTTCGGAAGCGTAACCCATAACTTATTACTGATTATCTATTTTCGATGCCACCACCTATTACGACCTCGAAGAGGTCGTTAATTCTTACCTCGAGAGGTATCTCAGTAGCGTTGGCCAGCGTCAAGACCGAGCAGAGCATCTCAACTCTCTCTCTCTCTCTCTCTCTCTCTCTCTCTCTCTCTCTCTCTCTCTCTCTCACCTTTGCATCCAACAAAGACTGAATTGAATTAAATGCCGTGTTATAAAAACTAGACTATCTGGAAATTTAACAAAGCATAACCGCAAAATCTAAGTCATAAATTATGGGCTCTCAGAATCAAAGGAGACTATGACTCAAATCAATCTAATCAAAATTCCCAGACCAAAAATCACCAGTGATAGGCATTCCTGTCACCAAATAGTGTATCAGTCTGATGGACATCATCACTCTAAAAATAAATGTCACAAAGTCAGGTTAAATACATCATTCTCAAATATTCAATGTCCTCACAGGACCCAACCAGTTCTTGTTAAATCCTGGTTCATGGTGCATAAAAAAAAATGTGAAACATAAAATAAAGAAAATGCATAATAATAAAATACTCAAAAAACAGAGTTCTATATACATATATATTATATATATATATATATATATATATATATATATATATATATATATATATATATATATATATATATATATATATATATATATATATATATATATATATATATATATATATATATATATATATATATATATATACAAAGCCAGCAAAGACAACAAGTCCACCAACTCATCTGCTGCTATACTTATAAATATAAAGAAACCAGACAAAGAAAGACCGCAAAGCGTCCCTTCAACATCCAATGGAAGCCGGAAAGAAGAATCTGCTCGCTCTGAGGAGATCGTCCGAGGTAAAAGAAGCCTATACAAGCACCGAATGCTTGTGTGTGCTTGCGTTTGTGTGCGCGTCTGTGTATGTGCCCGTAACGCATGCAAAAGCAGCAGCATCAGCCATGAATGGATATGGCCTGATGAAGTCGATAATGGAGACCGAGATGTGAAAGGAATTCAAAAGAGGGAGAAAGAAATGGCTCTCTGGCAATGAAGTCGATTGGGGAAAGCAGGAGGGAGTATGTTATAAAATTCCTCCTCTCTCTCTCTCTCTCTCTCTCTTTCTCTCTCTTTGATGCTTTCCCTCGCAGTAACTCTCTCTCTCTCTCTCTCTCTCTCTCTCTCTCTCTCTCTCTCTCTCTCTCTCTCTCTCTCTATGGATATGCACGGAGACAAGACTGAAAAGATTTGTATGCAACGTGAACGTGAAACAAAAGATGGATTTTTTTATGTTTCTGGTTGGTACGCTTTCTTTCATAAATATTGTAACGTTGATATTCAGAAACTCTCTCTCTCTCTCTCTCTCTCTCTCTCTCTCTCTCTCTCTCTCTCTCTCTCTCTCTCTCTCTCTCTCCATATTTTTCTCGTATGATTGTGCGCCTTCTTTCGTAAATATCATATCACTGATATTCAGAAACTGTCCCATCTCGCATATGAGAGAGAGAGAGAGAGAGAGAGAGAGAGAGAGAGAGAGAGACTTGTGAGGGAGGTGAAAGAGAAGAGATTAAGACTATTATGCATTATGCTTGATCATTCCTTTTCATGAATCGTGCTTATTTGGTGGAAGCAGCAATTCTTTCACAATAAATTCTCTTAGAGAAGCAAACATTCTTCTTCACAAGCAAAGGACCTCTGCAGTATAAGCAAACGAACTGCATTGCTTACCTGTAATGTAAATTGAATGTCTAGATGTGATAGGAAATTCATCAAACAAAAACATCATTCCCCTAGGCCACATGAACATTCCCGTTACTTAGGGAAAGTTTATTTGCTACACAATTTGAAAAGTGTCATTCAGAAACAGAAATCATTTGTATAGATCCTTCGGGTAACTGCTAAGGGCAGAGTGAGGAAATCCTCCCCCCTTGAGGAAACAAAGTGAGAAAGGAGGTCTCATCGCTGCCTTCAAACCATTTGGTCATTGATCTCTCTCAAGACTGACGAGTATTATCCTTCACACAGCTAATTTAAAGAGAGGATCCACCTATTATTCCCTCGCCTCTTTCTATAGGCATCTACAAATTCCACTGAACCCAGAGAAGGGACAAATTAGGTCTCCATTTCACCCGTCTTGTTTTTTTACACGATGACGCAACTAATTTTGTAAAGAAAGTTTTTTTTAAGGTTTTCTAAATCTTTATTTGAAAGTTTCATCCACTGGCTGCTTTGGTTTATGACTGATGTATTGTTGATGTTTGATAGAAAACTGTATCACACCTAAATACACACAAAAACACTTTATACAAATATATATATTTATATATATACAGTATACATATAATTTATATATATATATGTGTGTGTGTGTGGGCACGCGCGTTAGAGAGAGAGAGAGAGAGAGAGAGAGAGAGAGAGAGAGAGAGAATCTCACTTTGAAATTATATATCCACAATCTAAAAATAAGTGAGAACACGAACAGTATTCACCTACTAAGATGTCATGAAGGTTGTAGGAACCACACACTCAATAGACCGATTACTAATTTCTTAAAACTGGAGCTCCCAATAACCTCCTCTGTTCCATCAATGATAGATTGAGAGTCTTCCTGAGATTAATAATGGTTCGATTCAAATCCCGATTTAAAACCAAAATGAATTACTAAATTCACTTGTGCGAATTGAAGCTTATTGGTCATGATTCTTCTTGACGAGAGACACAGCACTAAAAGTCGATTTGCAACCATCTCTGTCTATCAGAAATTGGTACATTTCAATCGCTGGCCAAACTGATATTTCAAATCGCTGACGTCGACGAGTTTAATGAAACGGGCGATGAGAGATAATAACATCAGGAAAGCGAAATCTGACATTAATCGGTTGAAGTGTTCTTTAGAATGATCGACTTGTCAAAACTCGCAAGAGAAATCTGATATCACAGCTGGATAATCGGGTTTTCAATTTGCTCTAATTTTCTCTCGAGTTAACCTGAATTTTATGGATATCACAAGTTCAGTCGGTACAAGTATTTCCCGTTTATAATTTCAAAAAGACTTGTTTTAGATACAACAACACAATCTCTGTGGAAGAATGAAATAAATAAACAGCTGGCGTGGGAAAAAAATTTTGTCTGTGAAAATCTAACATTCAAAAACAATAATTTTATTTATGGGTTTTGATTTAAATTGATATATAGAGAACTTAAAATATAAAAGGATTCTTTCACCTCGGACAAAACTTTATATAAAAGCAGAAATAAAACTCCTTATAAAGGTTGATCATCTCAGAAGCGTGATAACACAGCTGGAAAAAGCCCAATTCCAATTAGCTCTGATGTTGGGGCATTAACTGAAATGTTACTCTCGAGTTAGTCTGAATTTTAGGTCCTTTGCAAGTTCAGCCGGTACGATTATTTCCCCTTTATAATTCTAAAGACGATACCTGGGTACTTTCACAAAAAGAAAGCATTGCTTGATACAACCTGGATACCTTCACAAAATGAAAGCATTATCTGATCCAACATAAGTTTCTTTTAACGGTCAGTATCCTTGTTTCGTACACAATTTCTTTTGTCTTATGTTTACTCTTTGTTAGTACACCTCTTCTTCTCTTTGTCAGACGGAAAATGAGATTCATGAAGATTAAAGATTCTCGAAAGCTCTTTGTAGAGTTGTGATTTTAAATATATGTGTACAGTGACATAACTGTGGACTTATGATCATGATCATGATCATGGGTTTCTTCATTAGGGCTTTCCATAAAATCAACAATTAGTTGAAATTATACACAAACACCCTCTATACATTATTCGTTCTTTGTAACTGTTGTCATGAATAAGCAATAGAAGAAAAAAATTCAATCCAAATACCAGGAAGAAAAAATCTATATTTCCAATAGCGCTAAAAAAAAAGGCAAAAAATCCTCCCCCCCCCCAAACCCCCCAAAACAATATTTGGACTAATTTAAGCCTTTATTGCCACAAATCCGGGACCCCCAGATAAGGACAAACACTGAGTCAAAACCTTTTTTCCTCCACGCATGAGGAGTTCCGTTTTCCTCTCCTCCAGGTTGAGGAAAGCATCTCTTTCTCAATAAGGAGGCAAACAAAGGAAGACACGGCCAAAATCGAAAGCGGTTTATGTCATATGTCCAAAATGGGAGAGAATATGGGATTTGAGAAGAAGAAGAAGAAGAAGAAGAAGAAGAAGAAGATTATTATTATTGAAAAAGTTTAACCACACCACTGAGCTAACTATCAGCTCTCATAGGGCTGGCCCGAAGGATTTGGATAAATGACAGGTCTAGGCTAGAAGCCTAGCACTAGGACCAAATAGGTTACTCGGTATGGTGATGAATGAATGAAAATGAAATTAAAAACTGCACAAATGCATACACTCTCAAACTGGAACACACTCACACAATAAATACATTTATACTCAAGTTTCCATATATACTCACTAAAAATGTATATTAAAATTTAAAATAACTAAAATTTTAAAATTTGGTTATTTTAAAATTCATTAGACGCCTAAGGGTTTCCGTGTATCTATTATTTACTTTTTATATTTTATCAATTAAATCACAGCTCCTCATGAACATTGAAATTGGTATTACTGAAAATGTTGAATATTCTGACAAAATTTCAACGTTGATCTATTGCCAAAATTTGATAATCGCTGCAGGTTATATATTGGACATTCACACAATACAATCTAGGCATTCGGGAGGAAGGCCACATGGACTGTTCATTAAGTGCCAAGTGTCTAACGAGTATGGCCTATTCGAAGAAGCGTTACAATTACTTGTGTGTGTGTGTGTGTCTCTCTCTCATATGATGAACTCCATTTTCCAACACTGGACTTTATGTTTTAATTTATTATTTTCAGGTTCTTCATTCCATATATTTTGCCATTTACTTACAATGATTGTTTTTATATATCTTATACAGTCACTGATAGTGATGTGTACATTTACTCTTGTCATGTGAACTGCTTCTTTAGCTGCTTTATCAGCCTCCGCCTTTCCTTTAATCCCTACGTGGGCAGGGATCCATTATTTATCAATATTTTTTCCATTATTATACAATTTATGGAGTGAAAACTTAATTTGTTGTACAATATAATTTTTTTATTATAGCTTTGAATGGCTTCTATAACGCCTCTGGAGTCGCTATAAATCACAAAATTATTACATGAGGCTTCTCTAATTATTCTTATGGCTGATGCTATTGCACATAACTTAGCTGTAAATACTGAGGCATTATCTGTTAGAGAGAACTGATACGTTTTGTATGGGGATACTGCAACATATCCCACTCAAAATTGTGACTTAGATCCGTCGGTGTATATTGCATAATGTAGGCCTTTTCGGATTATATGTTCTACTTTATGTTGTCTATAGTGTTCTGGGGTATAAGAATAACTTTTTTATAAATGTTTCAAGTGTGTACAAATTCTTATTTTATTCATTGTCCAAGGAGGAGGTAATTTTACTATTAAATGCAATTGTATATTTATATTTAGCGACTCAAACAATCTTCTAGCTCTAATTGGGAAAGTAGGTGGATGATTGCTTATAAACACGTCTCTTAATCCAAATAACCTTTTGGTTGGAGAATCATTTGTCTGAACTCTCAGAGCACTCTTCATTGTTACTAGCTTTGTATGGAGAGAGAGAGAGGTAGTTCACTACATTCAACATGTAATGATAACTTTGGTGATGATCGAAAAGCTTCTAAACATACTCTAAGCCTTCATTATGACTTGGGTCTCACATTTTCAGCATTGCGTCTGATGCCAAGCCATATATTTCGTTTCCATTATCAATGATAGACAGCACTGTTGCTTTATACAGTACAGAAAGGGTATGTCTATTGGCTCCCCAAGTAGTGTTCGATAGTTTTTTAATTAGGTTTAATGCTCCTTTACATTTTGATTTCATGTATGTTATGTGGGCTTTCCACAAGTGAGTATCAAAAACTAATCCCAAAAATTTTGCTGTTTGGCCAACTGGTATGAAAGGATTTCTGATTTTTGAAGCTATTTCTTCACCGTCTTTCCACTTTTCATTTTTATAAAACATTACTGCTTGAGTTTTTGTGTATAAAATTTAAAGCCTACAGATGAGGCCCATTCATAATGTTTATAATATTCCTTATTCCCATGTAGTATCATATGCCTTTTCAATGTAAAAAAAGATGGGTATAGTAATTTGTTTTCGTTTAAATCCTCTTCGTATGTGGTCTTCCAAGTTAGACAGAAAATCCAGCATAGATCTGTTACAGTGTGACCCAAACTGAATGGGAGTCAAAATTTTATTTTCTCGAATGTGCCATGTTAGTCGAGCATTTACCATTTCCCCTAGTAATTTGCATAAACAACTTGTTAAAGAAATTGGGCTGTAATTGTTTACATTAATGGGATCTTTTCCAGTTTTGGGGATAGAATAATTATAGCTTTACGCCATTCACCAGGAAATAAATTTCGAAGCCATACTGTAGGTAGTTATAAAACTCTATTAAGTATGACTTTGCCAAAAGTGCTAAATGGTAGGTTATTTCAAAACAAATATTGTCACTTTCAGGTGCAGATTTATTGCTGCTCAACAGAGCAAATTCCAACTCCTCCATAATAAATTTTCTGTTATAATATATATATTCTATTGTTTCAAAATTTATATGTAATTAATTCTATACCATTTTTGTCACTGCTTACTCTTGTTAAATTTTCTCTTATTATATTACTTATTTCTTTGGGATCAAGTATTCTTTTCCCATTTTTTATTATGGCATGTCTAGGTGGTTTAACATGGACACCATTTATTTTCCTGAATTTTTCCCATATTTTTCGTATGGGAGTATTATTAGAGAGATCTGGTACATATTTCCTCCGTGAAATGATTCTTCCTTGAATTGCCTCACTTTTGAATTTTGCAGATATTTTGTTATATAGAGGTTTTAATGCATCAATTTCTAATAATAATATAGTCAGTTTTTGTAAATTTTCTTCTAATATTGGTAATGTTTTATTTATTTTACTGAACTTTTTACTCAAATTATCTAATCGTCTTCCAATTTGGTGTTTTATTTTTTATTAATTCTGTTAGTTTTTCAGACCACCATAGAAGTTTGTGTTTTGCTGGATGAGGTTTTGATTTTGGTATTGCTTTATCAGCAGCATTTTTAATGAAATCAACAAGAAGCTTATTAATTTCATTATGGTCATTTAAATATTCAAATTGTGGGGTATTCCTAGTGTGGAATTCATATCGCCCCCAATCTGCTTTATAAATGTTATATTGAGCGACACCCTTGGTGGGATTATTGTGTGATAATGAAATTAATATTGGGAAATGATCACTGGTGTGCAAGTCATCAACTGTATTCTAATACAACCTGTCTACTATACTTGTTGTACATAGAGTTAAGTCTAATGAAGAAAACGTTCCATGTGTTTTTGAAAAATATGTGCTGATTTCGATAGCATTTATACAGCACATGTCATTTGAATCTATGATCTCTTCTATTTTACTTCCTGCTCTATTTGAGGTTGTATAATTACAGTCCCATATTGGGTTGTGAGCATTACAATCACCTACTAGTAATGTAGGTTCTTTGGCATTATTAAATAATTCTTTAAGTTTATGAATGTTCGTAATTTTTATTGGGTTGGTTGTATAAATTATAAATTACATAATTATCGTTTTTTATTTGAATTCTAATACTCGATATTTGCAGGTCATTAAAGTTTACAGGTACTTTGTCATAAAATACTTTATGTACACATATATTTGTAGCAGTACCTAAATTTCTTTCTTCCTCTCTAGGTGCGGATGCTAAGGTACATTAACCTATTGTTGATATTGTTTTGTTGGCATGTCGTTAACATAATATCACTGGTTCGTATTCTTTTAGTAATCTTTGTATTTCTCTTAGGTGTAATCTGGTCTGTAGACCATTTACGTTCCATTGCACAATGTAGCTATTGAAAATGTTATTGCAGTCGAGTTTTATTTTTCTAATAATTTACCCACGACATTCATTTGTTTTTCTTTATGATATACTAAGTGCTCGATGCACATTCAACCTTTTTCATGGGTACTCAAATCCGTGGTTTCTTTTTATCTATATTTCTTAAAATTTCTTACAATGTTTATTAAGCCATCTTTTGTTATGTTTTTGTTATTATTGCATAATTCAATGAAACAATCATTACATCCACATGTATTATTATATATTTCTTTTTTCATTTGTTTTTGTTCCAATTACTGGAGATGGAGTAATGTCTTCTCCCTTGACATAATCATTGTTATCTGTGGAATGGTTCTCTTTCACTTCTTCAGTGTTTTGGATATCTGCCTTAATAGGTTTTACTATTATTTTAGGATATAAAGGTGTATTCTTAGCTTGTTGTTTTTTGTTCTTTTTCATATCCTTTATCTTTGGCTTAACCGATGTTTCTCTAATAACAGTTGGTCTCACCGTTTTGGGTGGTGTTCTCTCCAAAGGCCTTTTTTATCTTTAATTTCTAGTCCATCACGACCTTCCACTGTTACTACTGTAGTAGCATCCTCCTGTGTTCCTATTTGCATTAAAATCTCAAATGAATTGGATAAAATATTATCTATCCCATTTGCATCCGTTTCCTTATTCTATACAATTTTAGTTTTTATTTCTAAAGCATTAATTTCTTCTTGAGATTTACTTTTCTGTGCTCTGTTATTTCTATGTGTATGCATTTCTGTTTCATTATTGGTTCTTGTTATTGAAGAATATGTACGTTTCTTAGACGGATCTTGAATTCCTCTCACTTTCAATTGTAATTTAGCTTCTTTTACAGACATTCCAGTCCTTTCTTGTAATATGTTTAGCTCTATTGTGTATATAGTACTTACATTCTTTGGACCTTCAAATTTTATTTTTTGATATTTTTAATTTTTTTTTATTCATCTGATTAATTAGAAAATCATACAGTTCACAATTTTGTACTTTTGGGTATCTCTTTTCAACTGGCTCGTTATTATTCTCAGGAAGTACAATGATACCCTGAATACTGTTCATAGTATGTTTTTTTATTTTTTTATTTATGTTATGTATATTTTTTTTTATTGATAAACAATGTTCAGACTGACTTTTTGTTGTGCCTTCTATAAGCCATGTCTTTTCTTTTATCTGTCTAAACGACATTTCAATTGTAGAATGTCTGCTCAATAAATAATTTTCCAACTTGAGTGCTGATATTTTTTGGTCAGTTTCTAAGGTTAGAAACCTTGACCAACTTCCACTCCCAAAGAGGGAGTCGAAGTGAGTCAAGGTTGGGTCAAGACGATACTTAACTTTTTTTGGTTTGCTCTGTACTGGAGCATAGGGTTCCAGAGTAATTAAACTAGAATGTTTTTGGATTTTTCCAAGCAAAGGTTGTCAGAGGAGGAGGTTCCAGCAGTCGTTAACTGTGCCATCAAAGGGCCCAGGGGTACTCGACTCGTTGTTTCTACTTGTCATAAAGATTTGAGGTAAAAAGAAATTAAACCTGAAAACTTTAAAAAGATATCATTAGCCTTTCATGAAGTTTATTCTTCCACCAATGGCACAAGTGAGAACTGACTCCCAAATGTCCGCGTCCCTACCCTACCCAATAGGGGATGGCGCAGCATGATTAGAATGGCCCAAGTGTAAGCCAGACCTGCTTGCTAGGACCGAAGGTATTACGAGATACCATCATCCCCACCTTAATCACATTATGGGCAAACCGGCTAGAATGCTTGAGAGTCCTATCCCTAGAACCAGAACCCCCTGGAATCCGTGGTCCAGCCCTGCAGAACAGTTCAGCCTTTGGGATATCAATCTGATATCTCTCAGGTCCGAACATTATCGGATAGTTGAAGGTCCTACCACAGTTCCCACTATTTAGCTTTGGATATAAACCCAATCCCAGCTATGATATCTTTTCCTATTTATCAGGTCAAATAAATTTTACAAAAAGTGGAAAATTCCACAAAATTAATCCAAATAAATATATAATAATATACGAGACTCTTGGAATCAAAGCTGGGAGCAAAAACCTGGGGTTCAAGAGCCCCCTCACCACGTCAAGGTGGTCCCGTATCGAGGGGTTTAGTTGCAGGGGAGTGGATGGGAGTAGTAGGCGGGTGGATGGGAGTTGTAGGGGAGTGGATGAGAGTTATAGGGGAGTGGATGAGAGTAGCTGGGGAACAGATAGGAGTAGTTGGGGAGCGGGTGGGAGTAGTTTGGGGAGTGGATGGGAGTTGTAGGGGAGTGGATGGAAGTAGTTGGGGAGAGGATGGGAGTAGTTGGGTGAGTGGATGGGAGTAGTATGGGAGTGGATGGGAGAAGTTGGGAGCAGATGGGAGTAGTTAGGGGAGTGGGTGGGTAGTTTGGGAGTGGGAGTAGTAGGGGAAATGATGGGAATAGTTGGGGGAGTGGGTGGGAGTAGTTGGGGAGTGGGTGGGAGTAGTTGGGGAGTGGGTGGGAGTAGTTGGGGGACTGGATGGAAGTAGCAGGGGAGTGGATAAGAGTAGTTTGGGGAGTGGAGGGAGTAGTTTGGGAGTGGATGGGAGAAGTTGGGGAGTGGATGGGAATAGTCGGGGGAGTTGATGAGAGTAGTTGTGGGAGTGGATGGGAGTAGTTGGAAAGTAGACGGGATTAGCGGAAGAGTGGATGGGAGTAGTTGGAAAGTAGAGGGGATTAGCGGAAGAGTGGATGGGAGTAGTTGGAAAGTAGACGGGATTAGCGGAAGAGTGGATGGGAGTAGTTGGAAAGTAGACGGGATTAGCGGAAGAGTGGATAGGAGTAATTTTGGAGCGGATGGGTGTGGTTGGGAGTAGATGGGAATAGTTGGGGAGTGGGTGAGGGTAGAGGAGGCAGGTGGGAGTAGTAGGGAAGGGATAGGAATAGTGAAGGGGACCGTAGTTGGTTTGTGATAAAGAGTAGGGGAGTGGATGGGAGTAATTGAGAGAGTAGATGGGAACCTTTGCGGGTAGTGGATGAGAGTTGCATGGAGTGGATGGGGTTAGTTGGAAGGACTGCATGGAAATAGTTGTTCGAGTGGATGGGAGTAAGCCAGTGAATGGGAGTAGTTGATAGGAGTAGATGGGAGTAGTTGGGTGAGTGGACAAGAGTATTAAGGGAGTGGGTGAGTGGACAAGAGTAGTTAGTGGAGTAAATATTAGTAGTCGTAGGGGAGTTGTTACGATCCCGTGTTAGTTTGTAGGAAATAGTTCTTTCCAAAACTACTGCTTGGGGTTATTACCTATTCTACAAATACCATAGTTCCCTAATTATATGCCAATATTACTGTTACAGCAGGTGACGGTGGAGGTGTGAGATATACTTCAGGCGGGACACGGAACTCTGCAGTAGAAGAGGGTGGACCTTCTAGTATTTGTGGGTCGCGAGTGTGATTTTGGCTATACTTCGGTGATCGTCCTGGGAATCGTGCATTGTTGGCTACGAAGGTAGCGAATCTATGGTGAAAGCGCTTTGTGGAAGCTGAATGCTTCAATGAACTTGCACGGTATATATTCCCGAACGATGTAGTTGATGAGGATTCGTCTCAACGAGGAAGTTAGCCCTGTTTTTGACTGTTGATAGCGACCATATGATTTGTCCCTCTTGCAGATGTTCCAGTGGGGTGTCCCCCTGATCATTTGGATCAGTATTATTAATTATATAATACTTGCCTCACCTCCGTTTAAGAAACTGTAACTCTCATAATTTCATTGTCTAGTTAACTAGTGTAACTTTCAGTTGGATTGTTTTGTAATGTTTTTCATTACTTCGTTTATACATTTATGGGTTTTTCTTTTGTTAATAATTATTTAAAATGTTTTTCGTATGTTTTATTATTCTACTCTAATGCTTCTGCTGAAGATCATTATTATTAAAGCTCAAGCTATATATATAAGGTGATAAAAGGACTATAAATTAAATATGTTATGCTCCTGAATCTGGCGGCAATAAACTTTTAAGTATTTAAGAATTGGTCCGTAACATATTTTTGGCATCCCCAGCGGGATCTTCAGCAGTGTCATTGGGTTGGATGGTGTAATTAATGGTAAAAACATGGAGATGGAAACTAGTGAAGATGCCGCTCGCTTTCTTAATAGAGACAATTGGCGTAGTAAATTGTTTACTATTAAAAAGTCGGAACTGCTGGTCGTGTCGGATTATTTACAGTTGGAGTTTACGGTTAGTAGCACTAATGATGACATAAGGAAAGGTATCATAGCGCATCTTGTTCCGAATGAAGATGACGATGACTTCAAGCTTATCGAGGAAGAAATCGACGAAAACTGTGAGGTGGTGAAACTTCGACTGAAACTGGATTTGAAAAAACTCGAGTTTGAAGATGAACAGAAGCGGCGTGAACATGAACTTAGTATGAAGCAGTTAGAAAATGAACAGCAGAAACGTGATCATGAGTTGGAATTGGCCAGGTTGACGGGTTCCCGATCTCCTATTTCTGGTAATGAAGATTCCCGTATGTTGAAGTACGTACCAAAGTTTGACGAGAGTGACGTCGTAGAATTTTTCATAGCTTTTGAGAAGGTAGCGGCAAATTTCAAGTGGAGTAAGGATGTGTGGGCATTCATGGCTCAGACTGCTTTTTCCGGAAAGGCTCTAAAGGCTTGGGCTTCTCTGTCGTTGGAAGATAGTAAAGATTATGCTAAAGTGAAAGAAGCCATTTTAAGGATTTATGAGATGGTTCCTGAAGCCTACAGAGTAAAATTTCGTGATAGTCGAAAATCCTCCAATCAAACTTTTGTGGAGTTTGCTCGTGAAATGGAGAAACATTTTGAAAATTGGTTGAGATCCAGCGATGTCAAGAGTGAGTATGCTAAATTGTGTCAGTTAATCTTATTGGAAAATTTTAAGCACAATTTACCTAAAGACCTTTGCATTTTCTTAGGTGAGAAGAAAATTGACAATTTAGCGAGTGCTGCTCGGTTAGCTGATGAGTATGTGTTAACACACAGTAGTTATTCTAAGCCTGCCACTAAAGGTAAATATAATGCTTGTGAAACTGGTAAATTGCCCACAGGGGTTAACGTAACTGCTAATGATGGTAATCAAGTTAAGAGTGGTCCTGCTTCTCCCCAAAGACATTTTAAATCTAAGTACAAGGGCAGTGTAACTTGTTTTCGTTGTGGGAAAAATGGGCATATAGCTGCTAAGTGTCATAAAAAGGATTCTGCCATGCTCGTTAATGATAAACAGGTAGTGGATGACGACTTTAAGTGGTTTAAATCTCAAGGTAAAATCAGCACACTTGAAAATTGGCAAGAGTGTCATAATGTCAATGTACTTAGAGATACAGGGTCTTCTCAATCTTTAATTCTACGGAAAGCCATTCCAGTGGGCAGTAAGTGGTTGAATGAGCATAAGCTTATTAAAGGTGTTGGAAACAGGTGGATATCTTGCCCGGTAGTTGAACTGTATTTTTTTTCAGACATTGTTGCCAGCGAGTCTAAGTTTGCGGTTGTTGATACTCTTCCCATACCTGAGGTTGATGTTGTTTTGGCAAATGATCTTGCTCAAGGTAAAGTAAGTTGTAATCCGACAGTTTTTGTCAATCCACAGGTGTTAGTACCTAAACCTGAAACGGTGCTTGTGACAACTAGATCAGGTAAAGATACCAATTTTGAAGTTGAGCATCCTGATTTGGAGAGTTTGTTTAATGCAGATTCATTGGTTCACGTAAATAACAATAAATCCATTTGCTCTGAAGAAGTAATGAATTGGAATAGAGATGACTTAGTAAAGGTTCAAAATGAGGACATGGAGATTAAAAATATTAAAATTAAGTTGGAAGAGGGTAAAGGAGTGGATTATGAAGTGGATAATGAAGTTCTCTATAAAGTAATTGTTCCTATTCGGAAACGAGAGGAAATCTGTTGAAGCATAGGTAATTGTTGTACCTTCTAAATTCAGAAATGGTATATTAAGAAAAGCTCATGATGATTTGTTTGCTGGTCACTTGGGTATTACTAGAACCTTTGATAGGGTTAGGAAAAATTTCTATTGGAAAGGTCTGAAAAGAGATGTCAAGAAATATTGTAAGACGTGTCACCAATGCCAAATTTCTGGTAAACCTAATATGATAATTCCTAAGGCTCCCCTTTCTCCTATTCCTTCCTTAGGAGAACCATTCGAGCATGTAGTCATGGATGTTGTGGGTCCCTTACCTCGTTCGAAAAAGTAGGGTCTGAGTATGTACTAACTATCATAGACAGGTTAACCAGATATCCCGAAGCTATCCCTCTAAAGTCCCAGAAAGCTAGGGTCATTGCCAAACATTTAATCACTTATTTTTCTAGGTTTGGTCTTCCTAAAACCATCCAGTCTGATCGTGGAACTAATTTTTATCAAAACTATTGCTGCAGCAGTTTAAGAATTTTGGAATTGAGCATAAAACTTCTACTTCATACCATCCAGAGTCACAAGGAGTTGTAGAAAGATTCCACCAAACTTTGAAGGCAATGATTCGGAAGATGTGCAATGAAAAGGTTGGTTTGTGGGAAGAATATCTTCCTTATTTGTTGTTTGCAGTACGCTCTATGCCAAATGAGTCAACAAGTTTTGCCCCATTCAACTTGGAAGTGAATATTGCTGATTTCATTAATGATGGTAAGGGCAAATGATTTACGAAATGTGGGAAATAGCAAAGAGTAATTTACTGAAGAGTCAAAGTAAGATGAAGTCTTTTTATGATTTAAAATCTAAGGAAAGAGTCTTTGTTCCTGGAGATAAAGTACTGGTTTTGTCACAGGGTGTAAGAGGTTCGTTACAGAATAAGTTTTTGGGACCCTTTGAAGTTCTAAGCAAAGTGAATGATTTGAATTACATTATTAAGCTTCCTGATCGTAATTTGCAATGTCATATTAACATGTTAAAAAGTACTTTGAGCGAGAGAAAGCAGTGGTTTTGTCTGTTTCAGAGGAGGTTAATGCGAAATGTGTAACTTCGGAGAAAGAATTTGCTTGGCCGGGTAATAATGCTGTTTTGTTACCTAATGTGTGTAGAAGTCCTATCCTGAGTACTAACCAAAATAATAAATTACTGAAAGTAGTAATGAAGTTTCCCGAGACTGTCAGAGATGCACCAGGTAGAACCACTCTATTACAGCACGATGTCGAATTAGAGAGTGAAACGCCAATTAAGCAAGCCCCTTATCGCTTAAATCCTGTTAAGAAAGAATTTGTTGAAAAGGAAATAAACTATTTGCTAACTAATAATATAATTACACCCAGCAGCAGTTCGTGGAGCTCACCAATTGTAGTGGTTGCAAAGGAGAATGGACAAAGTCGATTATGCATTGATTATCGCAAGGTCAACAAAGCAACGAAGGCAGATTCTTTTCCTATTCCGCGTGTTGACGATTGCATTGATAAGGTAGGAAATTCAAAGTTCATTACGAAAATTGATCTCCTCAAAGGATATTACCAGGTCCCTTTGACTAATCGAGCAAAAGAGGTATCTGCATTTGTGACAGCTGATGGTTTGTATCAATTCGAAGTGATGCCCTTTGGTATGCGGAACGCCGCTGCCACTTTTCAACGATTAATGGCCATGGTTACTCGGGGAATAAAAAATTGTATTGTTTATATTGATGATATCATCGTTTATTCTAATGACTTTGAAACCCATCTGTTGATTTTGGAGGAATTGTTAACTGCTCTGTCCAATGCTGGTTTGGTAATTAATCTCAGTAAATCTGTCTTTTGTGAAGCTACTGTAACATTTTTGGGGCATGTAGTTGGGAAAGGTGAAGTACTTCCTAAAGAGGTTAATGTTGCAAAGATTAAGGAATTCCCTATACCTTCATCAAAGAGAGAATTGCAAAGATTCTTGGGAATGGCTGGTTATTACAGCCGTTTCGTTGCTAATTATTCAGATGTTGTTGCACCTTTAACCAACTTGTTGAGAAAGCATTCCAAATTTGTGTGGGATGACAAATGTAAAGAGTCATTTGAAATAGTTAAATGTGTGTTGACTTCTTGTCCCGTTCTCAGGGCACCAAACTTTGAACTTCCTTTTAGCCTTGCGGTAGATGCCTCGGATCAAGGGGTAGGTGCTGTTCTGCTGCAGTTGTGTGAGGATGGAATAAGTCATCCGATTTCATATTTTTCTAAAAAGTTAAATAAGCATCAGGTTAAGTATTCAGTGATAGAAAAAGAGGCTCTTGCTCTTATATTAGCTCTTCTGCATTTCGAAGCATATATTAGTGCTCAGAGTGGTAAAGTTATAGTATATACAGATCACAATCCACTGAAATACATCCAGCAGTTCAATAATAAAAATCGTAGACTTACCCGCTGGGCAATGTTTTTGCAGGATTATAATTTGGAAGTTATTCACATTCCTGGCAAAGATAACAATATACCAGATGCCCTGTCTAGAGTGTAATGATGTTATTCCACATATTTGCTTTGTATATGTAATTAATCTGCTTATTTTTCTATTGGAAATTTTGTAAGGTTCCCTATGTTTTTAGTCTGTAGATTGTATACTTTACTTGACTATTGTAAAGGAATTATTTTGTAAAACTTTGTTTTTCTTTGCGGAGATAAGGTTTGGAAAGAAATCTGCAGGTTATATTGCTACTAAGGTTATTTTGCTTGCTAGCATTCACTTTACATAAAATCAATGTGATTTTTTGTTAAGGGTGGGGGTGTTACGATCCCGTGTTAGTTTGTAGGAAATAGTTCTTTCCAAAACTACTGCTTGGGGTTATTACCTATTCTACAAATACCATAGTTCCCTAATTATATGCCAATATTACTGTTACAGCAGGTGACGGTGGAGGTGTGAGATATACTTCAGGCGGGACACGGAACTCTGCAGTAGAAGAGGGTGGACGTTCTAGTATTTGTGGGTCGCGAGTGTGATTTTGGCTATACTTCGGTGATCGTCCTGGGAATCGTGCATTGTTGGCTACGAAGGTAGCGAATCTATGGTGAAAGCGCGCTTTGTGGAAGCTGAATGCTTCAATGAACTTGCACGGTATATATTCCCGAACGATGTAGTTGATGAGGATTCGTCTCAACGAGGAAGTTAGCCCTGTTGTTGACTGTTGATAGCGACCATGTGATTTGTCCCTCTTGCAGATGTTCCAGTGGGGTGTCCCCCTGATCATTTGGATCAGTATTATTAATTATATAATACTTGCCTCACCTCCGTTTAAGAAACTGTAACTCTCACAATTTCATTGTCTAGCTAACTAGTGTAACTTTCAGTTGGATTGTTTTGTAATGTTTTTCATTACTTCGTTTATACATTTATGGGTTTTTCTTTTGTTAATAATTATTTAAAATGTTTTTCGTATGTTTTATTATTCTACTCTAATGCTTCTGCTGAAGATCATTATTATTAAAGCTCAAGCTATATATATAAGGTGATAAAAGGACTATAAATTAAATATGTTATGCTCCTGAATCTGGCGGCAATAAACTTTTAAGTATTTAAGAATTGGTCCGTAACAGGAGTGAATGGGAGTAGTTGTGGGGAGTGGTTGGTAATAGTGAAGGATGGGAGTAATTGGTTAAAACTGTAAGTAATGTTTTCCTTAATGCCATCATATCCGATAACATGACCTTATTCAGTAAATATTCAAAAGACCAAAATATTTATTTCTATTTCTGTTCTTAAAAGATCTGTAACCGGATACGTTTACTGTAAGCAAAAGAAAAAAAATTAAGAGCGAGATAATGGATTTTGAAATTGGAATACTGGATATTTATATTCTTCATGTGGTTGTGTGTGTGTATGGGTGTGTGTGTGTGTGTGTGTGTGTGTGTGTTAGAATAGCAAAAAACATCCTGCAAGGTTCTCGAAACTCGTAAAATTATTTTTATAAAAATTTCGAGAATCCTTCATCGGCAAGGGAAAGGATTTCGAGGAAGGGCGAGAAATAAACGGGATTCAAAATGGGAAAAAGTAATCCCTAAAGAAAGGATGTAAATCCTGAGTAATCCCTGAGACAATGGTCTTAATTAATCCTCAAACAGACCACCTGTAATTTTAATTAATGGCCGTCCTTGTGGTTTTTGGAGTTCGACCTCATTTGCATATGCTCTCGCAGAGTCTTCATCAAGACTAAGTCTTATCTGTTCGAATGAAGTTCATAAAAATGGAAGGATTCATTTATTTTACTTGATATCACTTGGTCCACATTGAACATTCCTCCAGGTTTACTGAAGATGCTTTTGAAACATATACATCAACCTAAAACACTTAGGCCTATTCCAACTCTGGTAAACTGAATCTGAATTCGATGCATTGAAATATACTTTTTCTTAACGGACTGATTGGACTGAAATGCTGACAATGTTTGGGTTCGAATCCCGCTACGGAAGGAAAGCAGGGTTTCTTCAGTTTGACCCCCTCTGGATTTAAGGCTTGTAGTCAAGAAACAGTAGCTACATGGTCATGTCTACTATAAATATGTAAGCAAGTGATGAAGTGAACAGTAGACTCTCTCTCTCTCTCTCTCTCTCTCTCTCTCTCTATATCTATATATATATATATATATATATATATATATATATATATATATATATATATATATATATATATATATATATATACACATACATATATATATATATATTATATATATATATATATATACATTATATATATATATATATATATATATATTCATATATATATATATATATATATATATATATATATATATATATATATATATATATATATATATATATATATATATATATATATATTCATTATCTTAAATTATAATCAATTGTTTTGGCATCAGCAGTTGGAAAGTACATCAATTATGCTTCGTAGCAATAGTTTGTAGAGTTTATATAAACTAACCCTTGTGATTTATTCATTTAGATAAATATTCATATTTCATGTGAACGTATTTACCAGCTGACGTGTTTTTAATATAATGAAAACACATGTTTTTCGAGAATGATAAATTACTTGGACGCAGATAATACTTTCTGGCTTCCTGTCACCCGTGTCTCTAGCTTCATCCTTAACAAATAGCTTTACAGAATTTCGTTCCTAAAGGTTTTAATTTCATAAAACACACACATACACATACACACACGCACACACACACAAAAGGCAAATACCACAAGGTATTACGACCAAAAACTGCCACACGTTCTTGCTGTTAGTCTCCGTTGAGTAGACAGAGTCCGTAGGCCCACACCAGGCCCCCTGCACCCATTCGCACTATCTCAGGGCAGGATTTAGACAAAGCCAGCTTTACCTAAACCACCAAAGAGGGAGCCAAGTGAAGGTGGAGCCTTTGGCGTCAGGTCTTGTGAAACAGGAGCAAGAAAACAAAAGCATGTAGTAAATCAGGATGTTCTATGGCCCCGGGGAAAGCCTTTGCCTAACAAACTGTACCGAAGTACAGTCGTGCGTTCCGGTGTCAGATGGTTATGGCAGCTTGCAGTGTGTTGTAAATTGGAATGGGGAATGCAGTGGGGCTTAGCCTTCTTTCATCATAAGACACAAAAAAGGAAGTTGTTTAGTTTTGAAGGAAACAAGTAAAAAATGAGCCGACGATTCTTCGGCGCAGTTGAGTACTCTGTACAGCATACAATGCAGTATGACTCTCTCAACCAGGGCCAATGAAACTAAGTCGCGGCCCATGAGTTTTTCAGCCACGGGCCGGTGGTGGCTTGTGTTGTTGGCACCTATAACGCTGCCAGACGCACGATCATGGCTAACTTCAACCTTAAATAAAATAAAAAAAATACTGAAGAGGCTAGAGGGCTGTAATTTGGTATGTTTGATGATTAGAGGGTGGATGATCAACACACCAATTTGCAGCCCTCTGGCCTCAGTGGATTTTAAGATCTGAGGGCGGACAGAAAAACATGTGGACGGACAGACACAGCCGGCACAATAAATTTTATTTTCAGAAAACTAAAATTAGGGAGGGAAACAATGTTAGAGAAGGATCATTCAAAATCGACAATAAAAGAATATCATGTGAATAAGTTAAATCCCAAAAGGATTATTGATAATCAGATTAGAGAATTAACACCGTGAGCAAAGGATAAGAGAATTCACGAATCGTTAAACTGAGAAAATACAGAAAAGATCCTCACGCACGGATCAACTCAAATGAAACTTTGCATTTTTAATAAGTTCGTAGTAAATGACAACTTGATGAAGAGGGATGATATAAATGCGAGTGTTTCTGCAAAGTCAGTAGATCAAATTCTGTCTTTAATTAAGCTCACTAATTAACTCATTAACTTAGCTGTTACGCCTCAGCAGTTCCCTGCATAAGAGCTCTGGGAAATATATCAAATTCTGACAGGTATGGCAGTCAAGTCTATGATTCCTTAATGATTTTGGCATGTTAGTTTATATATATATATATATATATATATATATATATATATATATATATATATATATATATATATATATACATATACATATATACATATGTATGTATATATACATACATACATATATATACATATATATATGTGTGTGTATTATATGCATATATATATACATATATATACATGCATATACAGTATATACATATACATATATATATATATATATATATATATATATATATATATATATATATATATATATACATGCATATATATATATATACATGCATATATATACAGTATATATATATATATATATATATATATATATATATATGCATATATATACATATATATGCATATAAAGGCCTATATATATCATATATATATACTATATATATATATATATATATATATATATATATATATATATATATATATATATATATATATATATTCATATACATATATATGCATATAAAGATCTATATATACATATATATACTATATATATATATATATATATATATATATATATATATATATATATATATATATATATATATATATTCATATATATATTGATACATAGATATATATATATATATATATATATATATATATATATATATAATATATATATATATATATATATATATATATATATATATATATATATATATATATATATATATATATATATATATATATATATATATATATATATATATATATATATATTATGTTAAGAAGATCCTTCAGAAAGTCCAACCATGCTTTGAAAAACTCTAAACATCAAATATATAAGAAAAAAATAACTTAGTAAAGTGGATACCTCCACCTAGACCTCTCATAAGAGTGAATATATATATATATATATATATATATATATATATATATATATATATATATATATATATATATATATATATATATATATATATATATATATATATATATATATATATATATATATATATATATATATATATATATATATATATATATATGTATTATGTTAAGAAGATCCTTCAGAAAGTCAAACCATGCTTTGAAAACTCTAAACATCGAATATATAAGAAAAAAATAACTTAGTAAAGTGGATACCTCCACCTAGACCTCTCGGTAGTGAATAACTGAACTCGTAACTATGCCAGTGTGAATTTTCCTTCAGAAACCTGATTATTATTAAATTCCCGATCCCTTCTATGTATATGGAAATGTATCCCGCAAATAAATGAAGTATTTAACGCGAAGGAAATGTCTCTTTCGTTAAGGGTCAACGAAAATTATTCTCTGAGAAAGTTTCTCCCAAAACTGTATCCTGTTCAGAGTGTCACCTGACCAACAACTCTATCAAGTTTCTTGAGAAATATTCCTTTAAACATGCTGCTCTCTCTCTCTCTCTCTCTCTCTCTCTCTCTCTCTCTCTCTCTCTCTCTCTCTCTCACACACACACACACACACACACACACATAACTTTGTCAAGTTTCATGAGAAATATTCCCTTTAAATATTCTACTCTCTCTCTCTCTCTCTCTCTCTCTCTCTCAACAAAGGCTCGTCCACACAGCGTGAAATATAAGGTCATTCCAGGCCGAATGGTGAAGGAAATAAGGAGAGCACCTCCATCTACTGAGGCAATTGACTCCATTACAAACTTATATTGGAGGGAAATGAAGGCTTCTTCACCCTACCTCCTACAAAGACTAAGCAACACCATTTTGTTTAGTTAAGGAACCCGGATGTGTGATCGTGTAGGACCCTCCTTCCCTCGGCGACTATAATGGCAATTTTTTTTTACTTTTTTTGTTATATAAACAACATTTTCGTTATACAGAAGATAATTAGAAGTTCGCATGGATTTTTTACGTATATTAACACAAATTTGTTCAAGAACTAGGCATTATTTATATAGGTGGGAAAAAGAATGAAAGTTAAATTACTTGAAACTATTGAAAGACAAATTGCCATCAATAGTGGCAATGAAAAATGATTTAATAGAAATGCAGAAAAGCTGGCAGTTATAATAAGTAGGTTTTTCTCCACAGGGAATGACATATTTATAATGTATAATGTTAATCATTATAAGTGAAAGGAACAAATAAAGCTTGAAAATATTGAAAAAATGCTATAGTTACATTGAAAGATGATCTAATAGGAATAGTGAAAAATTGACATTGATAATTAATAATTAGACTTTTCAGCAGGGAATTACGTATTTATCAATATATAATGATAATCATAATAAGTGAAGGGAATTAATAAACCTTGAAAATATTGAAGGAAAACAAGCCTAAGGGACATTGAAGGGCGATTTAATAGAAATACTGAAACATTTACATTAATAATAACTAGGCTTTTCTCAACAGGGAATTACATATTCATTAATATATAATGATCATCATAAGAAGTGAAAGAACACAAATAAAGCAAATTGACAAAAAGGAATTCCAATAAAACAAAGCAGAGAGATGCCGTTGATTATCCCTGGAAGCTCACAGAGGAGATATAGACAGCCTGGAAAAGTTATATGGGTTGTGGACCCCTTGGTATATAACAACACAGAATTTGACTCTTGAAATAATATTCACGAATCAGGAATGCTCAATTACATATTTTGTGAACGAATTAAGCAGTGTTATCAAATATCTGGAAATATGAATAATTTTAATGAAAGTTGCCCAGACCAGATATACAGTACATGAATATCAGTGTATCAAGTTAGACAAACTGTATATAATAGAATAGAATGTAGAATTTAGGCCAAAGGCCAATAGCTGGGACCTATGAGGTCATTCACTGATGAAATGGTAATTAAGAGTAAAACTGTTTTTTAAGTGTAAAATATTTGCCGACTAACAGAAATCTCTGAGAAGAATTCTTGCAATGTATGAAGAAGAGGAATGAGAAATGCAAATGAAATTCAATAAATGTCAAGAGAAAGGGAAAAGGGCGGAGAAAGACAAAGAATCGGATTACGAATGAAGTGACAGGAAGGATTTGTGAAAATATGCGACAATGGAAACTAGAACTAATTTCATGCGGAGACGAGAATGAAATCTTAAGAATAACTTCAAAAAGGATTAAAGAAGGAATAGGAGCCGTTCTTTACAATGCTACAAACATATTTTATTTTAATGTGTCTGAAATTTTATTTGTTTTGACTTTTATTCAGAACGAATAAGCAAAAGTAATATTTATGCTGCTTTTTATTTTGGGCAACATAAACAAATTTTGTCTTCCTCCCAGTAACCTCTCTCTCTCTCTCTCTCTCTCTCTCTCTCTCTCTCTCTCTCTCTCTCTCTCTCTCTCTCTCTCTCTCTCTCTGTGGACTCTTTGATAAACAGACATATTTACTGATGGAAATTATTATTGCTGCAGAGGAGCCTTCGTAACGCTATCATAAAATACATTGTCTGATTTTTGTTTCTGGTTTGTAATTGTTTTTTATTCTTGATGGTTCCTTCGTTAAATTACCTTTCTTTATTTGTTATATGCTCATACATATGAATTACATTATACTTCAATAGTTGGTTCTCATCGAATCTTTTTTCATTTGGGAGTAATTGTTATGTTGGTAATGATCTGGTGGGTGGTGCAGTGTTTGTAAGGGGTTAGTCCCGACGTTAATAATAATAATAATAATAATAATAATAATAATAATAATAATAATAATAATAATAAAATAATAATAATAATAATAATAATAATAATAATAATAATAATAATAATAAATAAATAAATAAATGGGTGTTTTATAAATCAGTAATGATCTGCTTAAAGGAAAAAAGTGGGCGAGGTAGTGTTTGTGAGGGGTTAAATGACATAATAATAATAATAATAATAATAATAATAATAATAATAATAATAATAATAATAATAATATTTCCATTAAAGAATAAGAGGAAGAGGCAGGTAGTGGCGCAGTGTTTGTAAGGGTTAGATACAATAATAATAATAATAATAATAATAATAATAATAATAATAATAATAATAATAATAATAATAATAATAATAAATAAATGAATAAATAAATAAATACATAAATACATACATACATACATAAATAAATAAATAAATAGAACGAGAAAAAAAGAGGAAGCCATCACCACATGGGGAATGTTTACATTACAATCCCCATAATAAGGAATTTCCTCTATTTCGGGTTATTGAAACCCAGCCCCCTGTCAGAAAGGGCCAAGGGAAACGCGCCTCTATTCTCCCCAAAAAAATCTTCAGCAGGGGTCAGTTCTGAATAAGAACATGACCATCACACGCCACTTTCTATATGTTAGGTTTTCTCTATTATATTTCCTCTTTTTTTTTTTTTTTATCAAGCGTTTCATCAGCATGGATGGCCAAAAATATTCATTGTTTATTTTTATTAATTTTTTTTGTTTTAGCTTTAGAAATAACCCCTTTTTGAACTTCTGATTTCTCATAACATAGGCGTAATATTACATTTTTGTTTTTTAAGTATTAAAATTCGCAAAAGTATTTCCACCAATGTATATGTATGTATGTATGTATATTTGTATATATATATATATATATATATATATATATATATATATATATATATATATATATATATATATATATATATATATATAAAGACAAAATCCACTTTAGAAGGAAAGAGTAACAATGGAGCACTGCAAGGCCTTTCGACTTCTTGTCCTTTACTTATCAGATTGAACAAATATAAGAATAAGTTTACAAAGAAAGCTCGTATAAATGACAGATGGGGATTACAAGGAAAAGAATATGTACCTGGAATCCAACACAACTGAAGAATTAGTGGGCCTTAAAGAAGACAATTCAATCCATCACAAAAGCCGATAAGTCGAATAGTATTGTAATTTTAGATAAAGCTGACTACACACCACGTATGCAAGCCCTACTGGATGATGATACGACTTACAAAAAAACAACAAAAATATAAAATATAGATCAAGTCATAAAAAATTTCAATAGCACAGTGAAAAAAAAATCCTTAAATATATAAAAGAACTAATAGGTCAGTTGTCAGTAAAATTTCCCTCGTTACCTTACTAGATTGTGCATTTGTGATTGTAAGACTATATTCAATGGTGAATTTTACCAACAAGCATTTGGTACGGCAATGGGTAACCCTTTATCCCTACTCCTCTCAAACTTGTATATGGAATTCTTTGAAAAACGGAATTTATTTACCTAATATCACTTATACTCCTTTAAAGTGGTATAGATAAGTTGACGATATTTTAGCTGTTTTGCCAGCTGGTAATGATGTAAATGATTTACTCTCTAATTTGAATAACCAGGTACCATCCATTAAGTTTACTTTAGAATTAGAAAAACACAATTGCCTCCCTTTCTTAGATGTTTTAATACATAGAAAATCATTTCAATGCAAATTCAGTATTTATAGGAAACCAACCAACAACTTAACTTATGTCCATTTTTATTCAGGCCATCACCTTAATATAAAAATATCAATTTTTTCTTCTATGTTTTCACAAATTTAGAGGCATAGTGAAGTTGATAATGAACGATATTTTTAGCTTGACAGCTGTGAATGAAAAAGTCATGCCTGTATAAACTACAAACATTCAAATTATATATATATATATATATATATATATATATATATATATATATATATATATATATATATATATATATATATATATATATATATATATATATATATATATATATATATATGTATATATATATATGTATGGCTGTAGTATGTATATATGTGAGTGTGGTGGTAAAAATAATGTGAATTTCAATGTTTATATATATATATATATATATATATATATATATATATATATATATATTATATATATATATATATATATATATATATATATATATATATATATATATATATATATATATATGTGTGTGTGTGTGTGGGTGCGTGCTAACATAAGTGTATTTATAACTGTACGTACAACGATGCCACCTTTCCATCCCATACCCTTTAACTTATCATTAATTTCACGCTTTCCATATTTCAGCAGGAAATACCTCGCCTATTTTATCAACAAAAGAGTTATATCAATTTATTAAAACGCTATTACCGGTATAAAAGCTTCTGGTGTAAAATGAAAAATCATAATAAATGTTTTCCCAATTTTAATTTCCACAAAACGGGATATATATATATATATACAGTATAACTGCTATGGCCTCACTGCTATGCATGCATATGACATTGAAACTCACTTATGAATAATTTATTATTTTTGTTCATCTCTATCGTATCATTCTCCGTTTCTTTCATTTTGATTTTGTCTCACGTTCTCTCAGTAATCGAATTTCCTCTCATGATTCAATATTTTTAATGCGGCAGAATGTGAAATGAATTTCATTGCATAACAGTGTCTTTACTTACTGTTTTCTTCATACATCTACATTCATCCACATTCCCATTTAATATACATGCAACTTTGCATACGTGGATATCTTATAATATCATGGCTCTCGTGAAATGAATAATTATTTATCTCTCCTCTAAAATGTATTGACAAGGACGTGGCGGGAGAGAGAACAGACCATTTGGCAAGACCCAATTTGCATAGATACCATTCTCTCTCTAGGATCTCTCTCTCTCTCTCTCTCTCTCTCTCTCTCTCTCTCTCTCTCTCTGAGTTTTCCTGTGAAACTAAAAGTGGACAGACGTGAAGGCAAACTTCTGAAAAGTCTGAAATTTGTAACTTTTAGCGACGTCTCTCAGTCATCAAATTCTGTCAGGTCGACCCCTGGATAATCTCTTATGACGCTAAATTTATCTTTTAAGTGATCGTCTTTGTTTAGGACCTTTGATGTTTGGTTATTCTTTGCGCAGGACTTGGAAAGAGTCTCTTGCTGCCTTTTCAAAAGGATGAGCCTTTTTGAGGAGGGTAGGGCTTTCAAGTGCACCTCACGTGGTGCACTGTAGGAATTAATATAGGTTGTTTGCAGCGTCCTTCGGCCCTAAGCTGCACCCACTGTTTAGCCTTTTACTTTACCTCCGTTCTCTTCCTTCCTTCCGTCTTAGTGTCCAACCTCTCTAACTTTACTTCTTAGTGAAAATGTGGGATTCTCTCCCAGTTCCACCTTTAGATCCTTATATTTCATCTCATTTATTTTATGGGTCTCTTTATCTCGCTGTCCAACCACTCCAACTCCCTCTTTTCACTGTCTTTAGGCCTGAACGGCCAAAAGTGTCCCAGAGCTTGGCTTGACAGCCTTAAATCTCATAAAGTCAAATCGTTCAATGTACTGAAGAGCGTTACGTGAGAGGTTTCTGCTCCAAAAACCTTTTGTTAAAAAACTGCCTCTCTCATACTCTCATGATTAGATCTTTCTCTAATTATCACTTCTTAGTGAAAATGTGGGATTCTCTCCTAGTTGCACTTTTACTGTTTTCTAAGATTGAGAACAAACTGGAGAGAGAGAGAGAGAGAGAGAGAGAGAGAGAGAGAGAGAGAGAGAGAGAGAGAGAGAGAATCTTTCTGTTTTTAGGATTATAAACAGCATAACGAGAGAGAGAGAGAGAGAGAGAGAGAGAGAGAGAGAGAGAGAGAGAGAGAGAGAGAGAGAGAGAGAGAGAGAGAGACCTTTCTGTTTTTAGGATTATAACAGCATAACGAGAGAGAGAGAGAGAGAGAGAGAGAGAGAGAGAGAGAGAGAGAGAGAGAGAGAAACGTTGAGTCTAATAAGAGAGAGAGAAAAAGACAGGCGATTTACAGGACAAGAGACAGACTTCATCAGTGCAACCAAGGCTTCTGATCACAGCCCCCAGACAAAGAGGAAAAGGCTGATCTCGCGCAACAGGTAAGAAAGATTCTTTACAAAAAGCCTTATAAAGGGAAAAGGGCCCAGAAAGTTTTAGCCTTTCTAACGAGGGGAAAGAAAGTGGCGCTTGCTCCTTCAGGCAGAGGGGAAAGAAAGTATGGCATCTCATGAAGCTTCTTCATCTCAGACTAAGAGAAAACAACACTGCCTGAATTTGAGGGTCATCTGAAATTCCCTCAGGTAAAAGAGTATCAGGAAAATTTGACCGTGAATTCGTCTGTAACAAGAGAATGAGATTTTTCGTTTCGCCTTTTTATTATGATGCAGCACTAAGAAGCTCATAAATAGCTTGTTTTTTTTAATTGATAACACCTTTCAGTGATGGGGGACACGCCCCTTGAAAAAAGGAAGGTTGAAAAGATTTTTGGAAGACAGAAGACTTCTGAGATTTCCAAATTTAGCCAGCTGAACAGAATAGAATACAGGATTTAGGCCAAAGGCCAAGCGCTGCGATATATGAGGTCATTCAGCTTTAAAGCAGGAGGAAAACCTTTCGTAGTTGCACTATGAATCTGTTAGGAAAGGGCTGAGGAAAGGAAGATGGAATTAAGAGAATATGAACAGAGGTACAGTAAATGGAATGAAAGGGGTTGCAGCTATTGAGCGAAGGGACGCTGCAAACACCCTCATTAATTAATGTTGAAGGGAATTCCACCTCATTATTGCTGTGAGTGAGCGGTATGGAGGAAGAATCTTTGAAATTTCCCCTTCAGAGAATATATATATATATATATATATATACATATATATATATATATATATATATATATATATATATATATATATATATATATATATATATTTATATATAATATATAGATATAAAGAAAGATCGATCTTAAAGCGTCTCTTCAACAACATCCAATTAAAGCCGAAAAGAAGAATCTGCTAGCTCTGAGGAGAGCGTCCAAGGTAAACGAATCCTATACAAGCACCGAATGCCTGTGTGCTTGTGTGTGTGTGTGTGTTTGTCTATAACGCACGCACAAGCAGCAGCCTTGAATGGATGGAGTCGATAATAGAGACCGAAAAGTGAAAGGAATTCGACAGAGGGAAAAATGCGTCTCTGGGAATGAAGGCGACTGGGAAAGGCAGGAGAGGGTCTGTTTTAGAAATCCTCTTCTTTCTTTTTTCCTTTCTTTCTTTCTTTCTTTCTTTAAGGATCTTTCTTACAGTAACGATCTCTCTCTCTCAGAGAGATGTGGGAGGTTAATATGCTTTATTTAGTAAATATCATAACATTGATATTCAGAAACTCTCTCTCTCTCTCTCTCTCTCTCTCTCTCTCTCTCTCTCTCTCTCTCTCTCTCTCTCTCTCTCTCTAATGGCATATGTGAGAGAGAGAGTTGCTAAGGGAGGTGAAATAGAAGAGATTAAGAGCATCATGCAATAAGCTTGATAATTCCTTTTCATAAATCGTGTTTATTTAGTGAACGCCGCATTTCTCCCGCAATAAATTCTCATAAGAAAGCAAACATTCTCCTTCAAGAGCAAAGGACCTCTGCAGCATAAGCAAGAAAGCTCCCTTATTTACCTGTAATGTAAATTGAATGTCCCGTTGTGGTAGGAAATTCAGGAAAAAAATCATTTCCTTATTTTAAATGAAAATTCTCGTTACTTAGGGAAAGTTTTGCTAAACAATTTTAAGTGTCATTCGATAACAGGCATCGCATCTATAGGAACTTCGGGTAACTGCTGTGGGCCGATTGAGGATATCTTCCCCTTGAGGAAGCCAAAGTGAGTCAGAAGGCCTCATTGCTGCCTTCATAACCTTTTGGTCATCGATCTCTCTTAAGACTAAAGATTATTATCGTTCACGCCGCTAATTTAAGGAGAGGACCCACCAGTTATTTCCCTGCCTCTTCGTGTCGGCATATACAAATTCCCCTCAGCCCAGAGAGGAGGCCAATTAGGTTCCCATTTCCTTGGCGCCACGTAAATTACCGTAACTTCTTAATCAATGTCTCCCTGGGATTCGGTTTGCTTAGGTAACTGTAATTCTGCTTGTTTTCGTTTCACAGGTACTCAGATATTTTGAATATTAAAAGTTTGTTTTACATAATTTTTAAATGTTTATTTGAAAGTTTCACCCACCGGCTGTTGTAGTTCATAAGAGATGTATTGATGATGTTTGACAGAAAATTGTAACACATATAGATACACACAAACACACTTGATATAATTAAACATACATACGTACATACATACATACACACATATATATTATATATATATATAT
>NC_089755.1:12477701-12480201 GCF_040412425.1 Macrobrachium rosenbergii
CATATATTTTACATTCAGGGTGTGTACTATGGCTTATACATTTACTTAAATATAGATGCACCTAAACACACAAATGGCGGTATGTTTTATGCACCACGGTAACTTCTTTTCCTTATGAATGTCTGCAGTTCCACAACGGCCAAGATAAATTGCTAATGTTACTTACTCTTTATTTACACAAGCGAGTCGTTAATTAACAACATAAAAAAAAGGCTCATGACAGCACCTGTAAAATCAAGATTGATAAAATGAATGGAAAATAACTTGTATCTAAAGATCACCTCATCTTGCGCTGTCATCCAACTAAAACTTGGTCTACTAAAACTTTTCCGAGAAGGATTTCATTTAAACTCTTTAACCTGATTCCCGTAGTCCACTAATATTTTGACAATGTTTTGGCATAATAAATAGATAACTGATATAAAGCATATATATATATAGCAACTATATATATATATATATATATATATGCTATATATATATATATATATATATATATATAGTTTCGGGTATATATATATATATATATATATATATTATATATATATATATATATATAATCGATATATATATATATATATATATATGTGTATATATATATGTGTGTGTGTGTGTATATACATACATACATAATGGAGTTTATTAATTATATGTTAGCAGAGAAACTAATGTGTCAATAGTCTACTTAAAACGAAATAGCAAAAATGAACAATTCACTTAACCCCACAGAACTTAGATCTTAAGTAAAAGCTACGAATATGAATTTCCTCAATTATTATGACAAACTTTTTAGAGACGATGCCTGTCTTCGAAAAAATAAGTGACTATCTTTGTCAACACTTACTTAAGCAGTGGACATCTTTAAACCATATTCCAACTTCCCTTCCTTCGTATATTTCCATCACAAGTTGAAGAATCAAGTCTTTACGATCAACCTGATAGAAGGGACACTGTCACATTGCCATTTCCGCTGCATTTCATCATTCACAAGATTCTGAAATCCCACCACGTCTACCAATTGTGATTCTCGCCGTTGGAATTTACGAGACCAAGTCTTCATTCTTTCATGGAACAGATGCACATGTTTGGGACACACACACACACACACACACACGCGCGGACATTACCCAGCTCTTCATAAAAAAGGATTCCCGAATTTCTCCCGTAACTCAGAATCTCAAACATAATTCCGAAGAAACGCGTTTTCGGAGAGAGACAGACGCCCACTTTCGCGCGCAAGAATTTTTGCGAATGGCAATAATTTTGCATTATGGATGCGGAGAACTGGGGAATTATGATATTGTTGACAGCTCTCTCTCTCTCTCTCTCTCTCTCTTCTCTCTCTCTCTCTCTCTCTCTCTCTCTCTCTCTCTTTTGAATCCTCTTTTAAAATTATATCTCATTCAGTAAAATGCAAAGCACAAATGTTATTCCAACTTGACATTGTATCTCAAGTGAGGGAAGACAAAAGGTTTTCCACAGTGAATTTTATTCTTAATGTGTTAAGAGCTTTTCAAAGATCTTTTGCAGAGCCAGATCATCGCTCCCCGTTGATGCAAAGATCCGAGAAAAATGGGGCTTTCAATCATAATTCAGAAACTAGATCTCGTCTCAAAATATCGGAATAAAATCTATTTATAGGTACATATAGCGACGGTCGTTCAAATATCTTAAGTTTGTGGTTCTCAAGTTGTTGGAAGTTCCAGTCAGTTCCAACCTGGAAGAACTGAAGCCACGGAACGTTACCCGAGCTTCAAGGGGAAGAGGGAATAGCATGAACATTTCATCAGTCTAGAATGAGGTCACATTCGGCAGTGTGGACGCACCATTACGTAAATTGGTGGTTAATGAAACTTAGTGACTTCCATGGGTAATTTAAAAGTACATTTAAAAGTACTGAATTTAAACTACTGACTTTCCAGCACTTGCGTTTAAATCATCCCTCTTTACCTAGTTATTATAGATATAACAGTTATTAGAATATGAAGTTTAAGGTATTATTTGCAGTTATTCGTGAATGAGAATCTCTTCTGTATTTTCTGTTTGGAGATTCATGAATTCTCTCATCCTTTGCTTACGGCGTTATTTCGCTAATATGATTATCAATATTACTTTATGGGATTAAATTTATTCACATGACATTTTCCTATTGTGAATTCTGAATCATCATTCTCTAACATTCTATTTCTCCCCCATTGTTTTTTTTTTTTTTATCAAATAAATTTCCCTTTCCATCCTTAACGAAAGAAGGCTAAGCCCCACTACATTCTTCACTACAACTTTACAACAACACAACCTGCCATAAAACGTTGATACTATAAGCTGCCATAAACGAACTTACTACAAGCTGCCGTAAACGTTGAACACCGGAACTCACGACTGTGCTTCTGTAAAGGGTATTGGGCAAAGGCTTAATCTGGGGGCCATATATAGAACGTCCTGATTTATTCCGCTCTTTCATTTCTCCTTCCTGTTACACAAGACCTGACGCCAACGGCTC
>NC_089755.1:12487701-12522701 GCF_040412425.1 Macrobrachium rosenbergii
TGACGTTACCACTACACCACCAAGCATATCCAAAAAAAGCGCGAAGAATTCGAGAAGTTAAGAGGGCATTGTGGCTATTAGAGTTACATATGTGTCTGGTAAAAGTGACCAGTAGATTCTACATATATATTCCAGCCTAAAAAGCAATATAAGCAATAAAACGATTGCCCACTTGGCTACGATGGTGAGGATGCGCCTATTCCAGCTCTAATAAATATATCTGAAAACAACAGGTATATATATGTATGACAGGTAATAGACTTTTATCCCTCTCGTGGTCAGGTCGGCAACGTGACCTCTTGTGGTTAAGGTGACCCGGGTTCGTCTCCCGCGACCGGCAAACCACAAGTCTCTTCAATTTCTTGTGTTTGGGTGTCACGGCTTCGTAGTTACAAGCATATCCAAAAAAGCGCGAAGAATTCGAGAAGTTAAGAGGGCATTGTGGCTATTAGAATTACACACACACACACACACACACACACATATATATATATATATATATATATATATATATATATATATATATATATATATATATATATTGTTACGCTCTGCTTCTAATACTCTTAAATTATTAGTTAGAGAAACGTAAATATTTAGATTACCCAAGGCAATTATTCAAACACTGATCAAATTAATAAAAATATTATTTAATATTTAATTTAGTATTACCGAAAAATCAAATAAATATATATAGTAGTGAAATCACTGGATACTTATGCTATACTAAGTATTAACACTCTTCACACAAAGAAATACATAAGTCAATAAATTCATAATAACAAGTAAATACTCGAAATACACAGCACTCACTTAATACAGAGTAAACACTTCATAATGCTAAGTCACGTACATATAAGAAAAATACAAGAGAATCAATACTTTACCCATACTATTAATATAACTTTTTCACTTTACATCCTTTCGTAATATTAGTTAGTATAATTCACAACTTGTCAATACAATTCCAGGAGACACACTGGTACGTACGAGACTAAGTAGCCAAGTAAACTTTTAAAGGATCAAAACATCAGAACTTTACTCTTTTTAGAAAACAAGGAGGAAAAATACAATAACATTACACTCCCCAATCAAACCTACACTGCCATCTATTGGATGACCCTCGCATCTCATACGAAAACAAATACAAATAAGTCAAGTTATAACATACCTCCCTCTTTAAAATCATCATTATAACCAATGAGGATAAACAAAAATTACAATTCATAATATAACAAAGACAAATTCTTACAATTTTACATAACCGGATGCCTGGATAAAAATCTGCACGCAAATTATCCTTTCCCTTGATGTGATTCACATGTAGATCATAGTCTTGCAAGGATAACCACCATCTCATTAGTCTTTTATTCTTAGTCTTCATTTTTCTGCAAGAACGTAAATGGCTGATGATCAATATATATACTTCAATAGTGTAAGGGGACGAATGAAGATAAGTATCAAACTTCTCCAAAGCCAAAAGTAAGCTATAGTGCTTCCTTTTCTATTGTAGAGTAGTTACGCTGATGGGGTTTAAACTTTTATAGCTGTACATCACTGGATGTAGTAAGAATATATTTATATCTCTGCAGAAGAACTGCTCCTACTCCAATCTCACTGGCATCTACTTCGAGGATAAAACTTCCAAAATCAGGAGATTTGAGAACTGGGCTTGAGACAACAAAGTCTTAGCCTTGTCGAATGCCTCTGGCACTCTGAGGTCCACTGGAACTTTTTCTTGCTGCTTGTCAGATCAGTCAATGGAAAGACAAGTTCCGAGAAATTCTTACAGAATCTTCTGTAATACCCGACCATCCCTAAGAAGCGTTGAACTTCCTTCCGACAGGTAGGTTCCTTCACAGTTAAGATGGCATTCACCTTGGCATTAACGGGTGCGACTTCTCCACTCCCGACAACATATCCGAGATACTGAATTCGGGCATAACCAAAGTCACTCTTCGCCAAATTCAGTGTGAGGTTGGGCTTCAACCGAGCGAATACCTTCAAAAACGTCTCTAGGTGGCTATCCCATATCTGACGATAATCTGTGCATAACCGATATGTACCATCTGGTTTTCCTACTAGTACACATGGAGATGACCATGGACTATGGCTGACTTCAGCCAAACCATGTTCTAAAGAAATCTACCTCTTTTTCATGATGGTCTTCTTGTATGGAGATACTCGATTACGCTCTTAACTGGAACTGATATAATCTTAAGCTGCATCTCATTCCACAAGACTTGTTTGTGTTGGTATGTCTCCACAAATCGCTGGGAAAGATTCCAACAACCTTTCTATATCCTGCAATTGAAGAGAGGGTAAATGATGCAATTTAGATTTCAGATGGTTGATAGTGTCAGAATTGGATAATCGAACATCTGTTTTTATAAGATGGTCATCAGATACTTGATCAGAAGACTTGTCAACAAGAACCAAGCTAGCAACGGCAATACTTTCTTCAGTTTTCTCCTTAGTAGAATAAAGTTTTAATCTGTTTATATGTACTTTTTTTCGATCTCTCCTTTTACCTGGAGTAGATATTTCATATACATTCTGATTCTTACTCATCACAGTAAATGGTCCTTCATATCTGCTTTCAAAAGTTTTCTTCATAGGAGTTAACATTAAAACTCTATTTCCAACTTTAAATTCTCTCTTCTCTGCTTTACTGTCAAAGTTTTTCTTCATGGAATGCTGGGCTTTAAACAAATGTTGATGGGCGAACTTAATTACTCAAGCTTTTCTCTTAAATTCGTTGCATATTCTCCCAAACTGACATCTTCACTATAGTCTAACCAAGTGTCATACAATACTTTAAGTGGTCCTCTAATTTGTCTTCCATAAAGTAATTTTAAAATCCAAGACTTTCCTGATGTGCATTCCTTCGGCATATAAAACAAATGGCAATCCTTCCTCCCAGTCTTTACCAGTTTCTTCACAAAACTTAGTCAATCCTTCTTTCAGCGTCTGGTGAAATCTTTCAAGACAACCTTGACTTTGAGGATGATATACTGTGGACATAGAATGTTTAATACCCATTACTTTCATTACTTCCTGAAATAATGTAGACGTAAAATTAGTTCCAGTCGGTCTGTACAATCCTAGGTATTCCATATTGGGTGAAAATCTTAACTAGATGAGGAATTAATGTTTTAGCAGAAATATTACGCAGACCAGCATCTGGATACCTTATGCTTACATAACAGTCATCAAATACTGGTTTTGTTTTTTTACTTATGCAATGGACCAACACAATCCAAAATTACTTTCTCAAATGGAACACTACATACAATCTGTGGAGATAAAAGTACTGGTTTTATAGGCTGATTAGGTTTACTACTTTTTGACAAGTATCACATACTTTACAAAATTTCTTTACATCTTCTCTTATTCCAGGCCAATAAAAATATTGCAGAATATTGAGAGTGGTCTTCTTCACTCCAAGATGGGCAGATGTATTCACATGGGCAATCCGGATTATTTCTTCTCTCAATCCTAAAGGTACAACTAATTGGTACTTCACATCCCATGAAGCATTAGCAGGAGTAGATAGTGCTCTGTACTTTCTCATCAGTATTCCTGTCTTTAAATAATAGCAAGTCGAGGCCGATTTCACTCTCTGAAACAGCTTCATTAAACATTTGTTGTAAAGAATAATCATTAGCTTGAGCATCTCTAATATTTGAGGGCTCTCATTTCAAACAGATTATGAAACTCTGAATCCAAAAATCATTACAATCTAGTAAAGAAATGATTCACGAACCTCCTCCATAGGATTGTCTAGCTTACAGTCCTTTTCATTGCCACCTTTTTCAACCTTGTCTTCTATCAGAGGAGAGTTTCTCTGCTCTTCAGCTCCTCTACTTATCACCTGCTGCAACATCAACAGCATCCGTACAAATCAAATTCCTTGCAGTATCCAAAATCCTCAGGCTGTGTTTAACGACACATGACTGAAACATGGCATTCTCTTCTAGTTCCTTCACTGGATTTTCAATCAGAGGAGTATCCACAACAACAGGATCTGGAATCACTTCTGGAACCAGTTATCATTTTGTTAATAGAAAATCAATTTTATATTAATGAGTCAACAACTCCTACAACAGTATTCCCTGTATACAAATTACAATCCACATTTTTGCTCTTACTTTTCAATTTATTAATGCTCTTCAGAATTACACTATCTTGAGTCATAAATTCTCTATACCAGGAACTGCATCTCTGACCACCAAGCTGTACCGCCGTATCTCACTATCCTGACAGAGATTCCATTGTCACTTTCATCTGGAACACAAAGTTTTCCTTTAAAACAGAAAGGTTTAAATTCCTCTTAACCACAGGAGACTTTTCTTTACCATACCTACACATTCTCGGGAGAGAACAAGCTACACATTCCTGTCTTTTCTTTGTTTTTAAGCCATCCAGGACAATTTCTAACAATATGTCCAACCTCACCACAAAAATAACATTTCACAACCGTACTATTATTACTTCCAGCATTGTTCTTCCCTTGAAATATTTACTCCAGCCAGGACTATTATGTGGTGAATTCTGCAGTGATTTGCAAGGTGATGTATGTGGTGATCTCCTGGGTTTCCCCTTTTAAATGGCTTTAACAGACCAAAATTCTCAGCCAGAGTAGTAGCTGTCTAAAGTTGTAACTTCTTTCAAACAAATATCTCTGTACATCAACAGGAATTCCTCTTAAAAATTGTTCAAGTAACATTAACTCTCTGTACTCTTCCATGCACGTGACTCCAGCTGCTTTAATCCACTTATCATGAAGTTTAACAGTAAATGAGTATACTCTACATATGATTGTCTATCACATTTACGAAACCTTCTAAATCACAAACGATAATACTCAGGAGTAAGTTCATATATTTTAAGTATATTATCCTTGATAAAATCATAATCCTTGCACTCACTAGCATTCAAAGCTAGAAAAATAAGACCTAGCTTTTCCTACCAAAGCAGATTGAATAATCACAGTTTGGACCTACAGCGCCAAACAAACTTTGAGCTAACTTCTCAAAAAGTGAAAAAAATTCATCAGGTTCTGACTAAATTTAGGTACAATCTTAGTAAACTTACTTACATCAGGTATTTTATGTAAGAGAAATTTTACCTTTACTTCCACTCTTGAGGGCTTCTAACTGCTGGATTTGTCTCTTTTTCTCTATCTAACCTGTCTTGACGCTCAATTTCTTCCCTTTTAATCTGTCCTGCCTTTCTCTTTCTTCTCTTTTTTTCTCTATCTAACCTGTCTTGACGTTCAATTTCTTCCCTTTTAATCTGTCTTGCCTTTCTCTTCCCTCTCTTTCTCTTGCATACTGAATTTCTAATCTTTTTTTACCTCTAAGGCTGAACTACCTTCATCACATAAATCAAAGGCCTCTTCACAGACACAACTCCATCATCGACTAACTTCGATATTACGTTACTCTTAATCTGAGATTTATACGCTTTCTTTATGTCTTTAGCAAACTCGTAGTGACTAGCGATCTCTAACCAATCATCCTTTCGCATCGGTGCGATCAAATATCCACTATATATTTTCAACAAACGCACTAATGTTAAATGACTCCATAATTATCAACTTAATATACTAATTATCATTGATAAACTGCACAACAAGAAATTAATTTGAAAATAGAAAAACCAATACGTCAATACGCATATTACAAATCTTGCACAATATCAATCATTACAAACAATTACCGAGGGCAAACAAATGAATATCAAGGATAATATATTTTACGCTCTGCTTCTAATACTCTTAAATTATTAGTTAGAGAAATAAATATTTAGATTACCCAACCACGCAATTATTCAAACACTGATCAAATTAATAAAAATATTATTTAATATTTAATTTAGTATTACCGAAAAATCAAATAAATATATATAGTAGTGAAATCACTGGATACTTATGCAATACTAAGTATTAACACTCTTCACACAAAGAAATACATAAGTCAATAAATTCATAATAACGAGTAAATACTCACCTACACATGCACTCACTTAATACAGAGTAAACACTTCATAATGCTAAGTCACAGTACATATAAGAAAAATACAAGAGAATCAATACTTTACCCATACTATTAATATAACTTTTGTATTTACATCCTTTCGTAATATTAGTTAGTATAATTCACAACTTGTCAATACAATTCCAGGATCACACTGGTACGATTCAGACTAAGTAGCAAGCAAACTTTTAAAGGATCAAAACATCAGAACTTTACTCTTTTTAAAAACAAGGAGGAAAAATACAATAACATTACACTCCCCAATCAAACCTACACTGCATCTATTGGATGACCCTCATCTCATATGCAAATACAAATAAGTCAAGTTATAACAATATATATATATATATATATATATATATATATATATATATATATATATATATATATATATATATATATATACTCACAATAGAGTAACATGTGAGTGAGGAAATAGAGTTCCAGTGTTCATTGTAAGGTACACTTTGTTCAACCTACATTTCAAGAAATTTCAAGTCCAAATTCCGAGTCAGTGAAAGTAAATTCTAATTTCCTCTCCAAACATCCATTTTACCAAGACCATATATATATGAATAAATATAAGGAGTGTTGGACTGAGGAAGGAAGGACAAATGTCCGTTAAATTTCCGCCCAAACAAATGAAGAGGCGAGGAGTCGAGTGAGGTAGGAAAGCCAAAGCGTCTGGCGGAAGCGAACAACAGGTAAATCTCGACCTTTGAGAGTTGGAGGTTCAGACGAAGGCAGCAAGGCAGTGATAGAATAGAATGGCATAGAATATAGAATTTAGGCCAAAGGCCAAGCACTGAAGTGCTGGGACCTATGGGGTTATTCAGCACTTAAACGGAAGCTGCGTAGAAAGGTCCGAAAGGTGTAACAGGAGGAGAACCTCAAAGCAGTTGCACTGTGAATCAATTGTTAGGAGAGGGCGGTAAGTAAGATGGAAGAAAGAGAATATGAACTGAGGTAACTGTAAAATTAATGAAATGGGTTGCAGCTAGGAGCCATAGGGGCGCTGCAAAGAACCTTAAAGTAATGCCTACAGTGCACTGTATGAAAAAAATATGATGACACTACCCCCTGATGGGGGCAAGGCAGGGATGGGTCATGAGACTGCAGATCATGAGAGACAATAGGATAAACGAAGGAGGACACAGGAAGGATACACATCGAAAAAACTCAATGGAAACATTGACCGCGACTCTGCTTCAAAAATGACAAAGTCACTACACAAGTGTGGAAGCCATACCTAAAACAGCAGACCTAATATGCAACAGTAGGCGAATATAAAAGCAGTAAAGAAATAATATTAACTAATCACTAATTCATTCCTAAGGTTTCATTTACCGCTGTAATAATCAAACAGTAATATTTTCCTGAGAATTACAATGACGTTACTGTAAAAATTAATAATAATATTTCCCTTCAGAATGTCAACTCCTAATATAGCTTCTGTGTCCACGAAGCAGACTCGTGTCGAAACAGTCCACTTTCTCTCGATGGACCATATGGTCGGGGGGGGGGGACCCCGCTCTAAATTGAGTCGAATGTCTGCACATGGCGCTACAACTTCCCTCCTCCTGAGAGGAAGTAGATTTCGCTGGGAGTATCTTTCCTACATGAGTGGCAGTGAAGAAGAAGAATAATCAGAGGGAAATAAAAAAGAGAAAAATTAAAGAAGAAATATTGCCACTGAACTAACTGTTTTGTAATAATTGTTTAATAATAATATTATTATTACTACTTGTGACTTGATATGTCAATTGTCCTGACTGACACACAGAGGCTACCATTCATTTTAGGACTAGCCTATACATGACATTTCAAACCTGGGCATAGGCTAATACAGGTGTGACGCACCACCCCAAGTTAATAAATCCAGGCCTATTATTAGCTGGAACAGGTACTTTACGTCGTAGATGGGAAAATCTTCATTTCTGGTTAGGGTTGAGGGAAAGGCTGACTCCTGCCATTTGTTTAAAGTTTCTTAGTAGGAGGATACATGGTATAAACAACTTATTCCTAGTGGATTCCTTCCATAATTGTTAGAACTGGTTCCCAAATTGGTACTTACACTGGTACCCTACACTGGTACCCTATACTGGTTCTTATACTGGTTTTTATACTGGTTCCCTTTCACAAGGGAGAAATATGACATTTCAAATGAAATACAGGAAGCTACATTCCTTTACCCTCTCAAGTCGTCATACATGTCTCGAATGGTACGATTTGAGCTTATGCAACTATGCACTTAGTTACATTTACGCACTTGCGTACTCACACTCGATCATAGAATACTTCAACTTCGAGTGGTTAATTTAACATCTTGATAAGATAAAACCAATTCGTTTTTCCAATCCACCAATTATGAAGGGTTTTGTAATTAACTCAAATGAAGGACTTCCATCTTTACAGTAAGAAGTATTCAGTTCTTTGTAACTTAGTGTTTGTCCAGGAGGCCTTTTTGTTGGGACAAATTGTTGTCATTCTGTACAAATCGTACCAATCTACCCAATATCTATGTGCATTAAGTGCAGTAGTACCTCACTTTTACTGTGTGTGTGTTCCAGTCCCGTCACTGGAAGGAAAGGTTTCTTTCAGTCCCCATCTGGATTTAAGGCCTGCATTGTTAATTGCATTGTAAAATATATATACACATATATTGACGATCTATCACTAGAACTTGTGATATTTTATGTTATCACAGAGCTGGAGGAAGGAATAAAAGGAGGAGTTGACCAAGCGCTTTTGTGAATTTCCCACACCTCCTCAGGGTCAAGTGAGGAGGTGTGGGAAATACACAAAGCGCTGGTCAACTCCATCTTTCATTCTCTCCTCCAGCTCTACAAATATATATATATATATATATATATATATATATATATATATATATATATATATATATATATATATATATATATATATATATATATATTTATATATATATATATATATATATATATATATATATATATATATATATATATAAAAAAAATATATATATATATATATATATAAAAATATATATATATATATATAAAATATATATATATATATATATATATATATATATATATATATATATATATATATATATATATAAATATATATATAAATATATATATACTGTATATATATATATATATATATATATATATATATATATATATATATATATATATATATATATATATATATATATATATATATATATATATATATATATATATATATATATATATATATATATATATATATATATATATATATATATAAATATATATATATATATATATATATATATATATATATATATAATATATATATATATATATATATATATATATATATATATATATATATATATATAATATATAAATATATATATATATATAATATATATATATATATATATATATATATATATATATATATATATATATATATATTTATATATATATAATATATTAAATGAAATGCTTGTATGTATTTGCTCCTTACATATAGTATATAAAAGAAGAAAATTACGTTGAATTTGTGCTTTAAAGGAAGCACATCCAAAGGAATTTGAATATGAAGAGACAAATATATAAAGCCTTATAATATTTTTACACGCCATATAACACCTCTGAAAATGTTACATAAAATTGCAGCCCTGGATACAGAGGCTTACCGTACAGGCAGATTCTATTATTTGTTTCAATATTTTGTTTTTCCGATATTCACTTTTGAATTTCGCAATGACATTTTTATAGAGAAGAGAAAACAATCGGATTAATCCCCAGATTTGATGGCGACTATCGGATCCGAATGTTTGCAGAGACACTCCGCCATATTTTTCAGGCAAAAACCTCGGTATTTGACCTTTTTTTTGTCATTCTCTCATTCATCATTTTTAGCTGTTATCCTATAAATCTGGAAATGACTTTTGTTCCAGAATTATTTTGAGCAGCATCAGGTGGCAGAACGAGCAAAACGTAAACCTCATCAACAAGCGTTTTGGAAACAGGACTTCATCACATTCGATCAGACACGCAGAGGTCAACAAGAAACAAAAGTCACCCACTTTTACTACGGAGCTGAATGAAAGAGATTCTCTCTCTCTCTCTCTCTCTCTCTCTCTCTCTCTCTCTCTCTCTCTCTCTCTCTCTCTCTCTCTCTCTTTCTGGCTATGTTTTTTTTATATCTTTATCCATTTATGAATTTATTAACTTATTTTTTCTTCTTTTTGGAATATGTGAGCTCTCTTCTTTGCGTATTTCCCTTTGCCTTCTCTTCTTAATGTTCTTTGGAAGCTTCTTGAATTTCAAGGCAATGGCTCCTGTAAGGGTTTGTTCCATATGAATAGGGTTCTTCATCTTCTGAATAATAATAATAATAATAATAATAATAATAATAATAATAATAATAATAAATAATAATAATAACATGAAACCTAATGAAAACCTATTCGTCAACAATAACGTGAATAGCGATACTGAATTGACTTCTGTGAGGACCAGCCAGATTAGATAAACAGAATAGAATATAGGATTTAGGCCAAAGGCCAAGCGCTAGAACCTATGATGAGATCATTCAGCGCTGAAATGGAAATTGAGAGGAAAAAGGTTTGAAAGGCATAACAGGAGGAAAACCTTTTGCAGTTGCACTATGAAACAATTATTAGGAGAGGGTTGAGGAAAGTCAGATGGAAGAAAGAGAACATGAACGGAGGTACAACAACAGGAATGAAAGGGGCTACAGCTAGGGGCAGAAGGTTCGCTGCAAATAACCTTAAATAATGCCTACAGTGCACCGCATGAGGTGCACTGATGGCACTACCCACCACGGGGTAAAATGTATGAAGGTCTGTCTCGAATAACACCCAAGATTTTTCAGGCTCAATGAATGTTAAAGGGCTATTAAAGGAAAGTTTAGTTTAGACACGAAATTTTAATACATAAATGTATTATTATTATTATTATTATTATTATTATTATTATTATTATTATTATTATTATTATTATTATTCAGAAGATGAAACTTATTCACATGGCACAAGCCCGCAGGGGCAAAAGTATATGGTGTCCATTAGGGGAAGTAAGAGAAGGTAAAGGGAAATACAAAAGATGAAATCTTGATTATTAAAGAAAAAATAAATTAATAAATTAAATGAGCTATTCTGAAGAGCACCTATTTTTTTAAATAAAGCTGCAAAGTTGAAAACTGATATCAGCGATGACAGTTCGCTATATAACGCCAATTTGTGAAATTTCCTGAATGTTTGGCAATTTTTCTCTAAGTTTCAATTATCAGCCAAAAGGTTAATGTGGATCATCAAAGAAAAAGGACAGTCATGGAATGGCATTTTTCAGAGAAACTGTAGCTTACTGGTGGAGTATTTTTTCCTCAAAGATCTTGAAAATGTGTTATCTGATAAAGAAGTCACATTTTTTGCATGATAAGGCACCATGTTTCAAGGCTCTTCAGACATAAGCCGCTTCAATCAGTTTATTGATTTCTTCTCGTCAAATGAATTTCCAGGTAGCTCCCTGACCTTAATGTGTGTGAAAACATTGGTAGTATCTTAAAGGATCGTGTTGAAGCGCAATCAGTGAACTATGATGGTATCAAGATGCCTTGACGACCTGCGAAGAGATGTGACCTTAAGTGCTCAGGAAATGGAGTTTTGAGTTTCAACTTTTTGAATTTTGAAATCATACCGCTCAAGAATGCAGGCTGTGGTACAGGCAGATGGAGACCACACAAAATATTAAATACTCAGAGAGAAATTTAAATAAATACCTTTTCTGAATTACTTTTGTTTTTGTCCATATCAATTTTAGTTTATGCTGCAGAGGGTTGGTGGGGGGGGGCTCTAATTTTGAAACGCCCTGTATATATTTTTTTGTCTAGCTATATTTATAAACTGCAGAGTCAGTTCATTTGTCGAATGATCTTGGCGGACATCTATGAAAACACGTTTATCTAACCTTCAATCAGTGCCATGCAATGCCAGACTCAGCAGACCCAACTTTCCAACTGAGAGAGAGAGAGAGAGAGAGAGAGAGAGAGAGAGAGAGAGAGAGATGTAGCCGTTCGGGCACATTTCCATCCAATCATAAAACGGAGATTCAATAATCCAGACTCAGTGCAACCCCGCATCCGGCCGTCTTCTAGACTTCCCCATCTGGTAATTTTCCAAGTCTGTTGCTCATGAGAGTCTTCTTCTTCTGTCCTTTAAGAATAAAAGTGCTACGCTTATTATTATTATTTTTATTATTATAATTGATCTCAAAATGAGATAATAATCTCTGCTCACAGAAGTATTTTTTATTATTTTTTCTGATAAATCTCTTAAGATTGATTCCAACACCAAAACCTTCAGCTTACCTAATGCATATTACCTTTTATTGTTAGCATAAATAGTTTCAAATACATTTCAAGCTCACTCTTATCTAAATAAAGATATCTCAATAAAAGACGATCCAACAAGACTGACCATCTTCTGAAAATACATATAAAGGTAAACACTCCGTACCATAACCCCAACTGACGATACTGCCGCAGAGCAAATAAAAATGAAACTCAAATAAATAATCCTCTGATGGAAGCTGCCAGTGGCACTTTCCAACTGATTCACTGATGCTCTTGGTAATTTGGGGAAAATAAAAATAAAAAAATAAAATGAAATCTTATCCTCTACTGGAATTTTTAATTATTAATTTAAAAACAAGCCCAGTGGCACTTTCCACCCTTTTACGACATCTGAAGCTCAAGGAAAAATGATTCCGTCTGACGTATGTTGATGCTTATAAACTAGTGTGGGACCTTGCTTTGGATATTAATATCTTTATAAAGCAGTTAATATTTATGTTTAATTGACATCTAAGAGACATTTAATGCACGATGTTTCTAGGGCTTTTTTCCCTGTCCGTATGTGTGAATTATTCATTGCGATCATGTGAATTTTAATTATTAATATATATATATATATATATATATATATATATATATATATATATATAATATTAATGTAATTGAGATTATATATATATATATATATATATATATATATATATATATATATATATAAAATATATATATATATATATATATATATATATATATAGATATATATATATATATATATATATATATATATATATATATATATATATATATATATATATATATATATATATATATATATATATATATATATATATATATAATATATATATTAATGTAATTGAGATTCTTGCTGTGGAAACTTCACAGCAAGCTTTGATCAGTTATGGAAATAATAATAATAATAATAATAATAATAATAATAATAATAATAGTAATAGTATCTGTATAATATAATCAAATTGTACCATTAAAGACTCCGTGTTTTGACAGAAGATTCAACCTGGCGTCACCCTCTCAGGAGGGAAGGAAAGGAGGAAGAGGAAAAAGGAGGAGAGCAGATGTTTTGCACAATTACTATCTCGCTTCTTCCTTCATTCATTAGATTGAATGCGGGAACCTTTCAGGTCAATTACACAGGGATTGGAATTAGTTTCTCTCTCTCTCTCTCTCTCTCTCTCTCTCTCTCTCTCTCTCTCTCTCTCTCTCTCTCTCTCTCTCTCTCTCAACAGAAATGATTCGTTTCAAGTTTTGACTTTTGAAAGCCTCTCATTTCTGTAACCGATTTCTCAAAATTTCTAGAATAATTTTGGAACAAGTTTTGTTTTTCATTTAATTTTGTTTTTAATTTAATTTGGTTTTGATACTTTACTGATGTAAAGTGGAATCTAGTTCTTTTATCCCTATTACTCTGTTTATCTCCCCTGTCCTTTATTGATAAGTAAATAAACTAATTAATTCATTATTCAATAACTCCTAAGCATTTGACTTTATGTACACTCATACTAGTACGTGCACATTTTCTCCTCACTTCCTCCTTCCTTCCTTATCAAATCACTCTCAGTTTACATTTACTTCCTCTCTTCTCCAATCATAATATCTCTCCCTCCCTCTCCCACCACTGACAGGAGGAATTTAATACGACTTAATCCAATTCCAGTGTCTTCAGATGAAAAGGTCCTGACGTCATTAGCATTCTGGGAGTGAGGAGGCCTCGTTCTTTCTCACAAAAGATGACAATTGTCAGACAATGCTTTTATTAACCAGTTAAGGAATTTAATATTAATTTCCCCATCTCCCAAAGCATCCAAAATGGAATTGTTAATTCCTCTCCCTTTTTCGCTGAAGGAAGGAAGGAAGTTAGTGAGGATGACAGAATTTTAACTTGGTGAAGTATCTGTCTCCCCATTGCAGAAGTCAGTCAGTCAGTCAGTCGAGAACCGCGTTTTCAGTGACTTTGGGGAAAGCGTAAATGATGTTTGGGTGTTGATAAACAATAAACGAATAAACGAGAGTTTGGGGGTTAATGACAGAGATTTCCGGTGTTGATAAACAATAAATGAGATTTGGGGGGATAATTACAAAGCACAAACGAGACTTTTGGCGTCAATAAAGAACAAACGAAATTTTGGGCGTTCAAGACAAAGAACAAAGCAGAATTTGGAGGTTAATGACAAAAAACAAACGAGATTTTGAGTGAAAATAACGAAAAACGACATTGTGGGGGTTGATAAAAAAAAAAAAAAGATTTCGGAAGTTAATTGCAAAGAACAGACGAGAGAGAAAATACATTTCGGGGCTTTACAACAAAGAATAGATAATATTTTCGGGATAAGAAAACAAAACCGAGAAGGTACACACAAGATTTTGGGGTAATGACAAAGACCAAACGAGATTTATGGTATTAACTAGAGAGCAAATAAATTTTGGGGACTTAACAAGAAAGAATAAATTATATTTTGAGGGATAAGACAACATGAAAAGAGATATTTTGTTAAAAAGAAATGATATACAAGATTTTAGACGCTAATGACAAAAAAAAGACGAGATTTTGAGGGTTAACTAGGGAGAAAATACATTTTGGGGCTTATCAACAAAGATTAAGTGATATCTTGGGGATATTGTGGAGATTTTGTATTCTTGTATTCTCATAAATTCTCCAAACCCTCCATATTTTATCTTCCTCTGAAATCTGTTGTAAATATTTCAAGGTCCATCTACGCCACTTATAGCTTTTTCACTCTCATGGCAAAAAACTGATCCATACACTGTTTCTTTGCCTAAATTCATATTGTTCTTACCCTATTAACTGATCTGTCATCTGTTTTACTTTCTCAGTTGAAATCCTGTCATACACCTTACCTGTCTCATATTTATATTTACATAATTATTCTTCTCAGCCATTCACTCAGAACTTTTCCCTCCTCCAGACACAACTTAAAAATCCTGGTCAGCCGCAAAATATCTTTTACTAACATACTGCAGCATCTCACGTGTATTCCCATTAATCCTTCTCTCTTCAGTTTCTTCAACCTTTTAGTTGCCATTGTGACTTCCTTAACAGAATCTTAGAAGAGATTTTTATATTTAAGCTAACTTCTTTTACTCTTAGGTCCTTCAGAATTTACATTTTTTTCCATCACATTCAGCAAATCATCTAAATGGTTAGTACTCATACATACATACACACATACATATACACTCTCTCTCTCACACACACGCACTTACATATATTATGCCCTATTAACAAGGTCATAACCTTCTTCCACATCTGTTTCAAGAACAATGTCATATCAACTTAAAACTCGAAGAATCTCCGGTACCAATGGCCTGAACTGGGTTAGCACATTCTCTTTCTCTCTCTCTCTCTCTCTCTCTCTCTCTCTCTCTCTCTCTCTCTCTCTCTCTCTCTCTCTCTCTCGTTATCCAAGTCAGTAACTCAATTAAGGAATAATAGCAAAACATGAATATATATATATATATATATATATATATATATATATATATATATATATATATATATATATATATATATATATATATATCAGTTATTTAACATGGCAAATGGTTTGAAATAAAATGAAAATGAAAATAATCAAGTAAGATACCATGGTGCTATCAACTTTCATTAAATGAGTCTCTACAACATAAGAATTAAAATAGATCAGCATGACCAAAGTCATGGTAAGTCACATTCCCCTCCATCTATTTGACCTCTAATTCAATATCTCTGAGGAAACAAAGGGAAATCAGAACTCTTTAAAAATATGCACACAGAAAAAATAAATGTGGGATATCTCCCACGTTACTCCCCACATAATAAAACATGACAAATCATAATACAGGAAATCCAATAAAAATCAAAGAGACATGTAAATAAAAAATAAATGATACTCAAGAACAGTAACAGGGCAAAGAACAGAACAAGTTATTAAAACCCATTAGGATTTTCTTGAAAATAAAGTTCCAGCTCACCTCACAGGCAGTACTCAAGTCTTCCAACCAAGCGGATCCTTTCACAAAGCCATCAAGACGCCCAATGTTTAGCCAGTTTACAAAATGGAATATTCACATTTCATATGGCACGCCCATCAAAGTGCACTCATGCACGAACCTGACTATTTCGGGCTAACGGACACATTCCGATGTGAAAAGAACATTGAAGTGTTATGAAATTTGTCTCCATGGGAAGCCATACTGACGCTAGACCTTTGTCAGCACTGGCCCTCTGAATACATAGGCACTGTTTCCATTTACCTTTTCCCAAAATGTCTCCAAGCAAACTGTTTAACCCAAAAAAACAACAATGTAATACATCAATATCCTTAAGCATTTCCTGCTCGGCCACCAATTGTGCCACCCTCGGCACGAGAGAAGCAACGAGTCCTATTCCCTCGACTCATGCACCAGCTGAAGAGCAACACCTGGGGCTGGCTTCTCTTAGGTGGAATGTTTCTTTTCACATTGCTGCTTAGCGCATTTTACACTCAACACCACACACAGCATGACGACTAAGACTACCACCTACAAGAAAATCGATGAGAGAATGTAGCGCTGTGGAACCAAGAAGTAGTCATCTTCAGGCGGTGGGGGAAGTAGTGGAGGAATTGTAGTTATGTCCCGTCTAGGAGAAGGTACAGGGATAACACTGTGTTCCCCATGAAGGTGACACATGAAGATACGAGTACTTGAGTTGTACACCATCCTGCTGAGTACTTGGAATTTTAGTGTGACGATCCGACAGGCAGCATCGAAGAGGCGAGATCCATTCAGCCAGAGGGTATACAATGTATTATGACATCAGGTGGAGATTTGGCAGCTTGTACAAAAAACCGCCGTGAGTGTCTTCATAGAGGCCACTTGAACTCCAGCCTGGAATGTTGTAAAGTTACAGTCTGAAGGTGTCTGATTATGAACAAGTAACAGTTCACATCCTAACAAGTCGACGTTCCTAAGAGCAAAAATCCTACTGTCACAAATGTATCTGTCGTGAACTAAAGTACATCCTGACTTATAATCAGTAGGAGAGGAATGATACTGATCGCCCAAAATATATACATATATAGTCTCTACTCCATCCCATGTCACCAACGAACCACCAAAACTACTAGGCTGGATAATAAAACTGTGAAATTATTTCATATCACTAATAGGAACATCCACAAGCAACCCTTTATCCGACAAGCGTACTTTCAAAACCCTATAATAACGATATAAATTCCCCACAGTGAAAATTATTTGTGAACCCTAAAGATATGCTGCATTTTTCAAAGTAGATTCCAGAGCCCCCAATGGTAAAATATCCCCAAAAGTACGCCCCATAGAAGCAGCCATAACTGCTTGAACCTGAATTGTAATCACCGTTAATAAAGACTCTGCTTCTTCCTCAAAGGTAGTTTGATAAGAGGAAAAAACAATCGAAACATCTTAGTCCCCCAACACCCTCAACAGTAACCAGTTACCCATTCAAAGAAGTCCTCAGTTTCTCTAAACCCTCATGCAATTTACTATTACTGTCTCGTAATGACATCAAAGATTTACCCTGTATAGCTAATTCTGCCGCCACTTGTTCAACCACTAAGCTTGCAACTGACACACTAGCTAACGTCCCTATACAGGTAATTACAAAAAAATTACCTTTACTAAAAAACCAAATATATTATATAGCCATAAAACCAATACAGCGACTGTAACACCTCAAAAGATCAGAAAACCAAAACACATCTGCAAAATGTAATCTCATCAAGTCACAAAACCGTAAGTCACTAAAACCATTTATAAGACCACAACGCCCCTTATGCAAGAACAAACCATAGCACCCTTTTCGCCTTGGCATAGACAGCCACCCCAAAGGCTACGAGCAAACAGAACTTCAGCATCCAACAAAAAAAAAAAAAAAGAAACGATACCTATAAATAACTAGACCCTGAAAAGAAACCAAAAGAATAGACAACAACCTGAGTCACAAAACCCACAACTCTACGGTATCCTTTTCGCCTCATTTATCATATATGACGTCAACAATGCCAAAATTTAATCACGCCAAACCACCGTAATTGAGCACAAAGGGTAAAAAAAAAAACAACAACAAAACAGATCGAAACCAGACACCCAAAATCTAAAAACTCCACGGACAAGCATCCTCCCATGTCCAGAACCCCCAAATTACGTTTCTGCGAAAACCCACAAATAAAAATAAAAAGAGAATAAAAGATCATAAGAAAAAGAAGAGAGAGAGAAAAAAAAACAACGAACCCATCAATTCCCCTTTAAGCTGTCCTCTTGATCTTAGATATACTGTATGTGTCAACCTGGACAATCCCGATTTTTCGTCTCGAACAACAAACCTATTCCCTTTCTTTATTTCCACAACCCGAAATGGACTCTCAAACATAGCCCTATTTTATAATTTAACTGAATCGTGACATTTATCTTCACAAAAACCCTGTCACCGACAGCAACTTTAACATTATCTGGTTTTTGAATTACTCCTATCAACCACTTCCTGCGTCTTCAACTCAAGACTCCTAGCAAGGCGCGCATATCTCTCCTTAGCAGCAGAGACCACCGATCTAACCGTATCATCACAACGAGACAAAGCGAACGCACCTCGCGCTGGATAACCAACGACCGCCTCAGCAGGAGACATCGCAATAGTATCGCTAACCATAGTATTAATGCCGGACCTGTGTGATATACCGTTCTCAATTCATATCATTAACCACCACAACGATTCTGAGAGCCTCAATTGCCTTCCTATTGGCCCGCTCACATAACCCATTGGCTTCAGGTCTGTACGGAACAATAGTTACTTTCCAAATTCCCATAACCTCCTCAAGACACTCTAACGACTTATTCATAAATTCTCTCCCTTTATCTGTAATGAGTATCTCAGGAACCCCATAACAACAAATAAACCCCTGGAAAAACCCGGCTGCTACTTCCTCCGCTGTCTTATGCTTTCAAAGGGAAAATCTAGTTAATTCATCCACAACAACCAACAAATGTCTGTGCCCATAATTAGACTCAGAAATTGGAAATTAGGTTAGAATACTACAAAATTTCCACTGCGACAGATAATATCAACAATTCGAGCCACAACCACGAAATACCTTTTGTCCGACAAATTCGAATTTTTATACATTCCTGAACAGGCCAACTCAGTTATCATTAATAGAAGGAATATTTGAAATTCCAAAAGTCGAATTAATTTGCTTTATTCCCTGTGAACTCAGACATCTGTTTCTTTACTCTAATTCGCTTAACAGACAATCGTCCAACATTTTGACCTTATAACGAAGGTTTTATCTTGTAACTCTGCATTACCTAAAAATGGCTACTCTGTGGCTCGCTGGCATGGCACTACTCAGAAAAAATGGCACATTTGTTAAAAATAGGTCACAGAAATTTTTTTACTATTTGAAACATGAAATATCCTAAAAAACAATGCAAAATTTGAAACTAAAATTTAGCAAAAACATTTGAAACTAAAATAGTCTTTAATTAAAATCCTATGTCCAAATCCTACAGGAGATTTTCCTCCCTTCAATATAGTCTTTGAAAATTTTTGTCGATTTTTCTTTGTTTTTTCTGAATCATTTATCTTCCTTCTGAATAGTTCTTATCAATTTCCATATAGATGGGAACCAGGATTTGTTGTTCGTCCTGGGAGTCAATAAAAACAAGTAAAATGCTCCCTCTTTTTGAACACTTGATCCAGTTTCTCTAGCAATGGAGCAGCCTCATCAGGACATCTTGACTTGGTAACGCTGTAAAAACATCTTCGATAGGTAGAAATGCATATAATCAAGAACTGACCACTTTCTTTGTAATGGCTGGTAAGGCCAAAGTTCTGTAGAGTCAAGTGGTAAAACAACCTCTTTTGTGTGTGTTCCGGTCCAAAATGGTCTTTATAGCTAGTATGACTGCCTGTTCATAGTCAACTATTATGGTTGTTGGGTCAGGGTATAGTTCAAATTACTTTGAACCACGGGCATCCAAAAACCGTGATGCAGTGTTACCTCTCATACAGCTAAAAACCTAGCCGTTATCCAGACAGCAAAAGAGAGCGAACCAAAAACAATATGGCTATTGTCAAAAACAAAAATGGTTTGGGCCTCAGACCAGCCGTTTTTGTCCATTCTCCGGTTAGTTTCAAAATAAAAGTACCACTGAACTCAACAAGATTGCTAGTAGGCTAGGTTTGTCTGCAATGCTGCTTTTACTTTCATTTTGTCGAGACTGATGATAATCAGTAGGAGGTCATGAGCTGGTTGAGGATCAGTGGATAATTACAAAAAGAGGTTCTCTTTAACATCTCATCATCTGATCACAGTTGATCTTACAATTTGCAGCCCTCAGATTTTCCCTCACTATAATTTCTGATAGTTGAATCTGACTACTGAAACAGTTAAGTAATAAACAAAGTGAGGCGGACAGAAAAATAAGTGGACAAAAGAAGCATGGACAGAAAAATTAGTTTTGCGTTCCTATTTTTAACTTGACATTATTTCCTGGACATTTTTAATTTGACAAAGCCATTTTTTCCTGCACAATTTTTAGTTTTCTTTCATTTTTACAGAAAACTAAAAGGGTAAAAAAACAGTTAATTCTGTCCTCAGCTGAACCACTCCTATTTGTGATACTCTGATATCCTTTATCTGGGAGGGCAAATATATTTAGGCTGAATAAAAATTGAAATTTTCTCTCCTCTTGGAATAGCGTGTCTAGTAGGATTCGTGGTCTTGAAAAAAGTCCTGAGCAGTTTTGTGGAGTTTTCTCTCTCCATCTGACAAACACAGATTGCTTTCTGGTAAAGATTTTATATCCAGAAACTTTCCAGGATGGCATGTACTGTGCCAGACAAGAATGAATAATTAGCAGTGTAACAATACTTTGTGATTGGAAGGTGGATGATCACCAATGATATTGATTTCTACTTACCGAAAGTTTTCCAATTTTTAAAAGGGTAAAACAGATGTCATGTATGATATCAAGAATAAAAACGAGTTTAACAATAATGGGTAGGATCCATGAATCATGTTTTGACTTCCCCTCCATCTGAAAATGCCGAGATTTCAGCGATTTGTGGATGTACGAAAACAAGGTTACTTTAACAATTTTCAATTAAATAACCAGTTTGTAGATATTATAATGACAAAAAACGAACAAACGTTATGGGAGAAAATAAAAAGGCGAATTAAAAACAAAACTTTGTATTAAATAACCAGGCCTGATACAGAAAACAATTGACAGGTAAACGTCACAACCTGTTGATGATGATAAAAGTGAAAGAGTGGAAACGCTGCCCTGCGGGTCAGAGGTCAATAGCTCACGGTGTTAGGGCGGTCTGATTAACTACTGATGTGCTTTTTGTGGACGGAGATTCTGTAGCTACTGCTTTGGTGGAAGATAATTGCTAAAAGGAAAGGAAAGGGATGGTAATTATAGTAATTATACATATATACATACACACACACACATATATATATATATATATATATATATATATGTATATATATATATATATTTATATATATATATGTATATATCTTGGATAAATAGGATGAACTCTCAGTTCTGTGTGTGTGTGAGTGTATGTATTTATCTTGGAAAATAGAATGAACTCTCACTGTGACTGCCATCGACAAATACAATGAACAATAATCCTTTAAAAATTTACGATATTCTCCTCCTGGAATGTTTCTGAAATCTAGAATGACCTCATCAGTCACTAAACTCTGTTTAGTCAGTTTCAGTTATAAAGATAAAATCCAGAACGAATCTTTGAAGAGTCACATCGCCACAAGGAAGCGTAAACAAACGGCGTGTGTGGGGGTGGGGGAGGGGCGGTTTAGCGCATCGCTGGCCCATCCTACCACCCGACTAAGAGGCTTTGCTGCCTGTTGCAACCTTCCTCCTGCCATTATGGAAATGGAAATTGTTCGCTCCTCAACACGAAAGGAGGCTTACCCAACACGCCCAACAGGCTTACCTAGATCTTACTTTAATATACAGATCTATATAAGCTATATTATATTTAATATTATATATATCTATCTATATATATATATGTGTATATATATATATATATATATATATGTATATATGTATATGTATGTATATATATATTTGCATGTATGTATGTTTACTGATTTGTGTTTGCTCACTTGTGCATACATATGCACTTCGCAGATTGTTAAAAAACAAAACAGACTCAATTTAGCAGAATAAACGCAAAAGTATAGACCAAAAAATATAACGATTACAAAGTCCACGGAGGTGATCATTGTATTCCTTTGTACTTACAAAAAAAATAAAATACAATTAAATGAAACCCGTGATGAAAATGGAAATGGATTGCATTATTGTCTTCCGCGTCATACCGCTACCTGTCTCTCGTTACGAACGCCAAAATAAGGCAGAGAGACGAAGGTATACAAGTGAATTCCTCTTCGGATGAAGAGGAGCAGGAGGAGAAAAAGTCAAGAGGATAATAAGTATTTCCTGTAACCGGACGCCTTAAACACTTATCCGGACAAAGGCGGAGAGGAAAACCATGGTCTCTTTATCCTTTCCCAGATAAAGTAAAACTGTTTTTTTATGGAATGGAACTCCTGATTCCTGGGTCTTCTTTCAGGGAGGAAATAACACGAAAAAAAAAATTGGCATCATAATTTTCGTCTCTAAAGCTGAGTTGGCAAAATCAATATTAAGGATGTTATTTATTTGAGGGTGATAATTGGTATTACCTTGACACTTTTATGTCATTTAATTAAATGAAAAACTGTGTATATTTTTATCTTGGTATAAGCATGTGTGTGTATGTGTGTGTGTACGTGTGCGGGTGATGTGAGAAGTATGTGAAAGCTCATATTCCTGTCGAATTTCGTTTCTGCACCTCCCGTTTTTTGGGACACAAACGTCAAGGCAAATCAAGATGAGTTTGAAACGACAGTCAACCGGAAAGCAACCAACGGGAGCCTTTGCATGCATACTGGTGGGACTGCCGTGATAATAATAATAATAATAATAATAATAATAATAATAATAATAATAATAATAATAGCCAAACAAGCGCTACAGTCAACATTTTTATTAAACTGGAACGTTTCGGCTTTAACACACTAACGAGTTAGAGGACTTTACAGGTGATAAAAATTCATTTCTCGCTATAATGTGGTTCGGATTCCATAATAAGCAGCCACGTCAAGTAAGTCTAATCCTTCGGGCCAGCCCTAGGAGAGCTGTTAATCAGCTCAGTGGTCTGGTTAAACTAAGGTATGCTTTTTAATGATACTGAGTTACAGGACACAAAACCCATTAGACAAAGTCCAGAGAAAGCAAAATCAGTATGTTAGATAATGATTTGATAGTTCCCAGTGAGAGTGAATAGGGTTCTCCAGTAGTTCTGGTGAAAAAGGAAGATGGATCAGAAAGGCTGTGCATTGATTTCAGAAAAGTTAACAGTGTAACTAAGCAAAGTAAATTCCTCCTTCCCAGAATTGACGATTGCTTAGATGGAATCGGAAATGCCAAATTCATTTACAAGCTTGGTTTGGCCAAAGGTTACTGGCAAATACCTCTAAGTGAACAGGCAGGGAAAATATCCGCTTTTATTACACCGTTCGGCAGTTAGGAGCCCAGAGTTATGGCTTTTGGTTTAAAGAACGCAGCCAGTACTTTCCAAAGGTTAATGAGTAAAGTTTTAAATGGCATCAACAACTGTGTCGTGTAATTAGATGACATTGTGATGTTCTCAGAAACTTGGGAGGGACATTTAAGAATTTTAGCGAAAGTCCTTGAAACCCTTGCAAAAGAAAATCTGATTCTAAATCTGAAGAAATGTGAATTTGGGGAAACCTCTATCCCTTATTTAGGTCATAAAGTGGGTCTCGGAAAGATCTGTCCAAAAGAAGGGAACACAGAAGCTATTATCAATTTCCCAATCCCAGCAACTAAAAAGTAGGCCAGGAGATTTCTCGGAATGGTTTCATATTTCCGTAGATTTGTGCCCAATTTTTCAGAAATACGAGCTCCTATAACTAATCTCTTTAAGAAGGGACAAAGTTTCGTATTTGATGACGAGTGTATACTGTAGAAGCTTTCAACAAATTGATACCCGATTTTAGCAGGGAATTTAATTTAACGATCGATGCCAGTGACACTGGCATAGGACCAGTCTTATTGCAAGAAGTGAATGGGATGGAGCACCCAGTCGCTTATTATTCAAAGCAATTGAATAAAGCTCAGCAAAATTATTCAACTATTGAAAAGGAGTTGTTTAGGTTAGTTTCAGCCTTACAGCACTTTGAGATTTATGCGCGTAGTGGTCCTGTTTTAACTGTGTAAACTGATCATAATCTGCTAGTTTATTTGGAGAGGTTTAAGAATAAGAATAAACGTCTCAAGCGATGGAGCCTAGAATTACAAGATCATAATCTGAAGATAGTTCATGTTAGGGGAAAGAATAATGTAATAGCTGATAGCCTCTCTAGAGATTTTTCGGAATAAGAGCGTTGTTCGTCTTTTCTTTTCTTTCGTTTTGAGCGGGTGGGGCGAGAGCATTATGCTTTTTTTAGGGCTGTAGCGCGAGTGTGGTGTGTGACTAAAGTGTTGAGTGAGCCTGTTTTGCTGAAGCTAAGTCGTAGCGAAGTGCAGAGTTGTTCCTCAGTTCAGATGACGAGCTTAAAGTAGTTTTGTCTCTTTTGCCCTTTTGAAAAATGAAATAAATATATTTCATTTTTTTCTTTTTGGGGGAGCGTGTCATGGGTAGATGTAATAATGATCAAATATACTGAAAAAGAAATATCTCTTTTTCAAGACGTGACTGCTTCCAGTGTTTGATCACCAGTCAGTTCCTGTTGTCAACGCGTCCTGGACAAGTAGCAAATCGATGAAAACCCTTTCTTTTGAAACGACACCATGTGGTATCTCATGCCATGCCTTTGCAACACGGCGCAATATTCGATCCACATCGCATCAGAAAATTTGATCTGGAATCGTCTATGGCGTGACCGGAAGTGGGCGGATATTAGGAACCAATCATGTGCAGAAAATCAAAAACTCATTATATGGGAATAACGATTGTCGTCATTAGCTCCGCCCATACAGGGGTACATAAGCTTCCAGAAGAGACTTCCCAAGACAGAGATATAGACAGACAGAGACAGAGACGGTACGCATAGGTCGGACAAAGAAAGTATCCCTCCATCTCTTCAAAGTGAGGAACTGCTCTTTATGGTGCTGACTTTTGAACTGAGAGAACTCTGGTTAATACCCGACATAAAATGAGCAATCTCTGTTTTGCCTCTGATGCAGAGCTGTTAGGACGAGATGATAATGATCAAATGAGTCCAAATTGAAGGAGGTACAGAGAGAAAGAGAAGATATAAAGATGTCTAGCTAAACACAATTGTTTGAAACTTTCTGTTTTCAGTCATAATGAAAAGGAGCCGGTATCCATATCTGCAAACGAAATGCATCAACAGAGATGAAATGTGACAACCGCAGAACAAGTCAAATGAATGAATCTTGGTTCAGCCATTCACCGATTCGTTTTCATTCACCTCTGGTAGGAATTTCTGTCTGCGTCGTGGAAATCAGTATCAACATTATTGGTATTTTGAAGAAGTCTTCAACTATTGGCAAACCTCTTAAAGAACAACACCATACAAAAAGTCAGGAGGCGACATCGAAGAAGTAGCCCCAGAAAAAAAAATAAAGGCCCCCTGAAGGCCTCTCTTAGGACACTTGGTCTTATTCGGTGGACAGGAAGGGAATGGGAACACCCTCTGAGGACTCTCTCCTCAGAGGCTCTTAGGAGGATTTCCCTCAGGAGGAGATTTTCCTCAAGTTATGTCAGGAAACTTTTTTCCCTTTGCTTCTGTGAGGAGAAAAAAATTCCTGCAGTTTCGGAGGAGACTTTGGGAAAATGGCTGTGAAGCTATAACTTTTTTTTATCTAGTTTCCAGTAGTACTGTCATTAACCTTAAAGTTTAACTCCTTGATATCACAGTCAATAGTACCAATAGTGATACCAGTCTTATTATATTACTGTATGAATAGTTAACAGTAGGTAAAAGACTCAATCTCTTGTTAACAGTTTTTAACAGGAATTGCGGTGAAATAAAAAAAAAAAAAAAGACGAAAACCTTCCTTACGAGAAAAACACCTCCAATTTCTTCTGTAAAAAAAATTCAAACAATTAATGCTTGAATTTAGTAATGTCCAAGAAATTGCATAATATTCATACTGAAATTTCTCTTCAATCGATTATAACTTGAGCGTAGTGAACAATCAGTTTCTAATTCTGTGACATATCTCATGTACAAAGAAAATGTTGCCAATGTAAGCGAGGATAATAACTGCAGATTCATGAATTCATGCAAAATGGATGATTAGGAAGTAGGATGAGAGGATGACAATGAGAGAAAAATAACTTTTATAACCAAGATTATAAATACATGTATATATGTATACATGTATGTATACATATATATATATATATATATATATATATATATATATATATATATATATATATATATATATATATATATATATATATATATATATATACTGTATATATATATATATATATATATATATATATATACATATATATATATATATATATATGTGTGTGTGTGTGCATGTGTGTACATACATATATACACACACATGTACACACACACATGTACACACACACACACACACACACACACATATATATATATATATATATATATATATATATATATATATATATATATATATATATATATATATATATATATATATATAGATATATATATATATATATATATATATATATATATATATATATATATATATATATATATATATATATATAAATATATATATTTATGTTTCCTGGTGCAGGTGGATCTTATGACTCCACAATTATTACTTTACTCGAAAATGGCCTTGTAAGATACCCAGGACATATAAAACACAAACAAAAAAAGAAGTACACAGGAGGGGCCCTTCACTAGGGAAGTGCGTGAAACACGTGGATATAAAAATAGTTATATTTGATAGCACACAAGGTCAAAGGGAAAATTAACTGAAAACACGGTAAATTACTGCCGTAGAAGTCCTCCCGAAAGGGGGGGAGCTTGGGAATGCCAGGAACACGGACCAAGGATAATTCTGCTACAGGCGTCTTTCTGAAACGATATTAGGACCCACGTTACACATCTAATGCTGGAATTTGGGGACTGAATTACTCGGGGGTGCACTGAAGGCGCCAAAGGACTCCCCGAGGCGTTACTTGTGACTCAGAAGAAAGAAGCTGGGAACACATGGGCCTGGCTTGAACCAAGAAATATCAGGGAACACAAAGTTATCGGCCCAGAAATTAATAAATGTAAAAGGGCTAAGTAATCGTGACTAGCAACTCGTTTTGGGTACATTACCACATTTGCAGGGGTGTACAGCTGACGTCTTCTTCTGCAGGGGACCACGTGTGGGAGCGTGGACAAAGGTAGCCTCCCTCTCCAAGGTATTTCTTCAAATCGTAGATTGGGGCAGAAAAAAGGGCGCCCGTGGGATGATGGAAAGGCCGCCGTTGAGTATCAGCTCGCGTTTGGAGACTTGCAATCCCCTTGCAGTCTTCTAAGGCCATGTGGATGGAACACGGGGCACAAAGGGGCGGTGATGGGCTCCACGTGGCGGCGAGCGGAAATGGAGGGCAGAGGCAAGACCGCCGAGACGTGACTTCTCGGCTTAAACTAGCAACCGTGTGTGAGAGAGAGCTGTCCTGGCCCTGACCTTTTATTGCTTCTGGACAGGGGTAGGGGGGGGGGGCGATGTCCTGACCCAGGTCGCCGACGCGGCTATATCATAGAAAACGATCTTACTTTCCTGTACCAAAGAAAACTGTGCAAAGCCAGATTACTGTCCCCCAACTATTATATCTCTGAGCCCTTATACCCCTGACTTTCACTGGTTCAAACTAACAAATCCAGTATCCACTACTTCTCACAGGTTCTAAATAGACAGAGGCCTATCTATCGGCCGAGCAAAGAGGAAAGGCGGGCGCTTTCATCTTTTTGGCAATCTTTACCTTCCTGGCAAGATGATATTCACACCTATAAACGGATGCGAATATCGACAAAAGCAAAAATGAGCGAAGAAAACGTTCGACTTTATTCTATCTTCTGCTTTGCTACAATCGTTACTTTACTTTATTTGCAAAACTCTGCTGCCACACAGATCAATAACAAACTGAAGGTTTACTTTAGGATCAGAGTGCAATTTAAAATATACAATAAAAGGGTGAACGTGTTTGCAAATTAATTATTTCTCAAATACTTCCTAAGTACTAATTCTACCCATTCTTTATTCGATTTACTTTACTGGGGTAATAAGGCGCTCAAAAGAAAACAAACAAAGAACACTTCAAAATTACAAAATAACAACAACAAAATAAAACATACAAGGCAGAATTTAAAAGGAAACAAATGTAAACCCACTGATTTCTTAATGCTATCCTGGAATTACATGCATGCTAATAGTTGTGCCTTGAAGAGGCGGCATTCGTGACAATACATTGTAGGTATTAAATAATATCCCCTTTACCAAAATTGTAATAATAGAATTCAATTCTTCTTTTCAATCGACCTCCAATTGTTCATAAGCTCAACGAGCCTATCTAATATTTCCCACGAACGCTAAACTGAAGGGACAACAACTTAACAGCTGTGAGGCAAAGAGATTATTCGCGGGTTTTAATTCGCCAACTTAAACGACGCTAAATTTTTACGTCTGCAGCTTACAACTCGGGTGTAAGCTATAAATAGACTACTCGACGTATGAATGGGAGGAATAAACACATGAGGGGGAAAATGGACAAGGCTAACATTCTCCACAGGGATAACAAAAAAAAAAAATGTAAATAAAAATGAAACTACACAGAATAACAAATGAAGGACATTACTTCATACTAAAGGGCGGGCCACACCGCGGTGATTAAAAGGGCAACGTTAAAATTCGTAAGGGCAGGAGTCTTGTGACTCGAGATTCGTTAACAAATAGAGGAAAAGATTAAATGCAAAAGTAAATAATATACGTAAAAAAAAGGATCACAGAGTGAGGTATTTATGGTTTACTTCTTTATCTAACTTCCGTCGCCAACAGACGACGGTCAGAGCTAACTCTCAGCCCAAGGGCGGGGAAAAGAAACCCAAAGGGCGCGACCCCTTCAGGAAGAGCTGACACACCTGCCTTGTGCCAAAGGACGGGCGTAAGGGCGTGCCACTTCCCACTCTGTCTCTTAATGCTTCAAAATAAAATGATTTATGCATTTTAAAAGGGGATGATATCCCATATGTTAACTGCCGCTTGCGGTGGTAAGTAAGGGAAAAGTGTGAAGGAAAGATCGATAGAGAAGGATGAGGATAGAAATTCCAAAGGAAAGGAAGAAGATAGCGGAAGGCCTTGGCATCCTCTCCTGGATGAAAGGTGCCAAGACGTTCAAAGATGAAGAAGGGCCCTATGCCATACGCCCTTTATTCGCTATGCTGTCGGGACAGAATATCTGCGATTTTGTTGTCACACCTTTGATGTGCCAGTTATAATCTTGAAGATCGAGGGCTCCTTTTGTTCTGGACAGGTACCTCAAGGGTTATGGTCGGTATCGCCCACACTATGATCGGCAATGATTCAAAGTGCTTCATAGCCAGAACCAACCTCTCCTTTTCTTGGACTGTTGTCCTTTTAACCGGGGAATCGGGATGCCTGACGCCCTCTTTCTCTTGAACATTACCAATTCCCACGTCGCTGGGCGGCAAACGGGTGCCATCTGGGTCAGCTGCTGCGACAACTGAACCCAGGAATTTTGATCGCCATCTCGGACATTAACAGCGGCGCAGATCGCAGAGTTCATCCAATAAAGCGTTGTGCCCAGGCCAGGCGGGGCAGAATCATGACTTCCCTACTTGGAGGAATCTGCGGGTTGATTACGGGCCTTACCCAACGCCGTTAAGATCTTGTCCAGGGGCTGTGGCCGGAGGGGGCGGGGACAATCGATTTTATTCATTGCCTCTGGAAACAGCTAGGGGACCAGCTCATGACCCGCACTGACATTGTCACTCACTGATAAATGCGCTGGTGGCGATGACAGGGGACTTGTACCCCTCTCGATCTGTCTGGACGGACTGTCCAGGAGCCTCGATCCGGGAATGGGATAGGGCTCAGGTTCCGCCTCAGTGCTTTCTAAAATCCACAAGGGATCTCCCTCACTGGCAGGGAGGAGCACCGGGAGGCCCGAGATTCTCCTGAAGGTCGAGATCTGGCTGAGATCCTCGAGACTTCTCCGGGTTGACCCTGATATCCCTGGGCACTGGTTTTATGCCCTCTTGATGATTTATTGGGGAATGGGGACCCCAAGGAATCCCGCACAACCTGAGGGTGGTGGTGGCAGGTTTCAAATGGGACCCGGTGGGGTCTTGGCCTGGGGATGAGGACGGTGCTGCAGTCTCCTGGAATGTGTTTCCCTAGCCAGGGCGGCGAGACGCAGCGTGCCCCCCCCAAGTGCCTCCTGGCTCTTCTCTCCGGGGTGGAATGGTTTTAATAAATTTATATGACCCCCTCAGTTGGACCGTAGGGAGGATCATTTTCTCCAATTTTGTAAATGCCCTCAATGGTGGCGAGCTTGCGATCCCCTGGTTCTAAAGAACGGAACGGGCTGTATATCGAACTTCATCTTGACCCGCTCCATGGGAACTTTGTCCCCTCCTTATGAGGCGTCGAAATTGTCGATGGGGCCCTGGTGGAGTGGGCATATAGCCAGAGTGCATAGTCAAATGCCTGCTGACCTGAGCGTGCGTGGACTGGTGAAACCTTTCGATGATACCCTGACTCTCGGGATGATATGCCGTGGAGGTGAAATGTTTGACCCGTGGCTGGCCATGGGACCCGGAACTCCTTTGAAGTGAAATGCCGCCCCTGGTCCGATTGTATTGGGCCTAGAAGAACTGCACCAGGGCTTTGACGGCATTCTTGGAGCTCTCGCTGCGTACTGGGATTGCCTCGGGATATCGGGTGAAGCGGTCAATGACTGTGAGGCAATGCATATTCCCGGACTTGCTCCTGATTCGACCTTGAGGAGTAAAATAATCTACTACGACGTCCCGAAAGGGGACACCGGCCGAAGGGATGATCCGGAGGGGGGCTTTAGGGACCACCTCGTTTGGATTCCCCGCTACTTGACAGGTCGGGCAGGAGGCTACGAATTTCTTCACATCCTTCCACAGGCCAGGCCAGCAGAACTTGTCCTCTAGAAACGCACCTCGTTACAAAGGCCCGCTTATGCCGTCATGGGCGAGACCGTTCCTGACACTTGCCGGGTCATGAGGACGCCTGGTGATTTTATACAGTATATCTTCTTCCAGTAGGTGCGCCTCTCGGACGAGGTCCTCTATGTCTGTCTCCGTTGTGACGGCCTCCTGACGGAGGCGCTGGAGGGTGACGTCCTCTTTCTGGGCCTTTATCAACCGTTCCCGGCTTAGGGAAGGTTGGGATGCAGCAGCCCCAGTGATGAGGAGGGCGGTAGATGGCGCTGGGGCCTCGTCCCGTTCTGGAGTTGTTGGGAGTTCCTGTAGCCAGGGGATGGATCCCAAGCTCAGGTCCGGAGGGAGCAGGGGGTCCGCAACCCCTTCAGAGGCCTCGACAGGAGCAGGCAGCTGGGGAGGCTCCAGGCACCTTACGGGTACTCGGGGGTTCCTCCACTGGATCAGGTCCTGACCCAGAAGGAGGGGCTTCCCTGTCGTGAGGGTCTCTGCGACCCCGAAGAGGTGCTCTCTCTCCCGGGAGGAGTCACTCATAGTGACTTTTAGATGGACGGTGGGGAGGTCCTTCCTGTCCCCATTTATCCAGAGAATCGTCATCCTCTCCCCTTCTTGGATGACATGGGACTTGGGCCGATATCAGACTCACCTTATCAATAATATTCTCAAGCTGCATGAACTGGACCCATCCAGAGGTGCAACTCTGACGGATTCCAACCCGATCCACCCGGCGGGTGCTCCGGCAGGCCACAGTGCCCACCGTCTTGGATCTGGTAACGTTTCTAGGGCATCCTTTGGCGGAGGGGCCCGACCCCCGATAGGTGGGGACGGGTGCCCGGGGGGCCAGCTCCTCCCGGGGTTTGGTCGAGTCGTGGGCGGCTGGAGGAGGCCCCACCGGCGGCGTAATCTTTCCGGCATTGGCTCAATATCGACAGCTGGCTCACTCTTGGGGAGGGCTGATGGAGGGCGGATGGATTTTCCTCTTCAGGAGCTCCGGGGTGATGGGTATCCCAGAGATCCGCTAATCGGCAGCAATCAGCTAAGGTGGGGGGCTCCTTCTCGGCGATGTGCGTGGCGAGGGCCGGCGGGGTGTAGAGGAGGAAGTGCTCTATTTTTATTTGTTCGATTGCATCGTTGAGGGTCGTAACCCCCACGGACTCGAACCATTTGGCACGGGCACGCTCGGACTGGTAGGCCCAGTCTGCCCAGGTTTGATTGGCCTCCTTCACTAGCCCGTGCCAGCGCCTCCTCCAGCGTTCAGGGGTTATCTCGTATGCCTTTGCGATAGTCTGGCGTACGAACTCCCAATTTTCCTGCTCCTCCGGCAGGAGGGCCTTGTAGGCAATCAGGGCCTTCCCTCCAAGGAACTTTCCCAACACCAGGGAGAGTTCAGCGGCACTTAGGGGGCAGGCCTTTAACACTGTCTCGGCGCTGTCGAGCCACACCTCGGGCTCGGCCTCCGTCCACTTTGGCATGCAGGCGATAGCCTGGCTGAAGGCACTCATTCCCTGGGGGCAGGTGGAGGCAAAGGGGCACTCTGTTGCAGCATTGCGAGTTCATGGGCATGCTGCTTGTCCCTTTCTTCCCTCTCGGCTTCTTCTCGTCTCTCCTGAGCCTGTCTTTCTGCTTCTCGTTCCTGTCTTTCTGCTTCTTCTCATTTCTCCTGAGCCTGTCTTTCTGCTTCTCGTTCCTGTCTTTCTGCTTCTTCCCGTCTCTCCTGAGCCTGTCTCTCTGCTTCTTCTCGTTTCTCCTGAGCCTGTCTTTCTGCTTGTATGGCGTCCATCCTCTCCTGTACCCAGTCTCTTAGTTCTCTCCCGGAAAGGCCGAGTTCCTTCCCTGAGGACATGAAGAACTTGAAATCCTCGCTCTGCTGAGACCGTGTCGACATTTTGCAGGCGGGAGAGGACGCTAGTAGCACACAGAATTAATTTCCCCGAGCTGTGGGAATCTTGGACCCTTTTCCAAAGGACGTATGAATGGTCTCCCGATTTTCCGACGGAGCGGGCTGATTAGGGACGATGGATTAGCAATGATTAGTCTCCCGATTTTACCGACGGAGCGGGCTGATTGGGGACGATGAATTAGCAATGATTGGTCTCCCGATTTACCGATGAAGCGGGCTGATTGGGGACGATGGATTAGCAATGATTGGTCTCCCGATTTACCGACGGAGCGGGCTGATTGGGACAATGGATTAGCAATGATTGGTCTCCCGATTTACCGACGAAGCGGGCTGATTGGGGACGATGGATTAGCAATGATTGGTCTCCCGATTTACCGACGGAGCGGGCTGATTGGGGACGATGGATTAGCAATGATTGGTCTCCCGATTTACCGACGGAGCGGGCTGATTGGGGACGATGGATTAGCAATGATTGGTCTCCCAATTTACCGACGAAGCGGGCTGATTGGGGACAATGGATTAGCAATGATTGGTCTCCCGATTTACCGACAATGGATTAGCGGGCTGATTGGGGACAATGGATTAGCAATGATTGGTCTCCCGATTTACCGACGAAGCGGGCTGATTGGGGACGATGGATTAGCAACGATTGGTCTCCCGATTTACCGACGGAGCGGGCTGATTGGGGACAATGGATTAGCAATGATTGGTCTCCCGATTTACCAATGAAGCGGGCTGATTGGGGACAATGGATTAGCAATGATTGGTCTCCCGATTTACCGACGAAGCGGGCTGATTGGGGACAATGGATTAGCAATGATTGGTCTCCCGATTTACCGACGGAGCGGGCTGATTAGGGACAATGGATTAGCAATGATTGGTCTCCCGATTTACCGACGAAGCGAGCTGATTGGGGACAATGGATTAGCAATGATTGGTCTCCCGATTTACCGACGAAGCGGGCTGATTGGGGACGATGGATTAGCAATGATTGGTCTCCCAAGGTAACGACAAACGGGCTGACTTGGGGACAAGACAGGAATGTATAGGTCTCCCTAATTACCGACAAAACGGGCTTACTTGGGGACTAGATTGAGATATATATTTAGGTCTCCCGAATTACCGACGAAACGGGCTCATTAGGGGACTGAAGGGAAAATGAATTGGTCTCACCAACTGACCGACGAAGCGGGTTTATTGGGGACAAGAATATAATATATAGGCTCCCTAGAATTTCCGCACAGACGATGTCTGATCAGCGAGGGCACTAGTTTTACTGACTTAGGGGAGAAGTGTTATTCTCAAGGGCAATTAGGTGGGGGCCATCCCACATTCACAACAGATAGGCAACAC
>NC_089755.1:12537701-12540201 GCF_040412425.1 Macrobrachium rosenbergii
ATTCCTCGATTTTGTAATAAGAAATTTAAAATGATAGAAATTCTAAATGAACAATTATAGTTCTCATGGCATGCCAGTAAACTTCTAAATATTAAATAGAATATAATGTCCATGTTTCCATGTGAAATTTAAAAGTATAAACATATTTTTCATGGCGAAACTAAAACGGTCTTTGACGACATCACAACCAGAATACCTGGATACCTAATATGAACATCTAAAATAAGAAAATTTCCCCACTCCAATTATCCAACAGAGCTACAGCCAGATCCAAGACTAAATAAATATCCCAATCTAGTCACTACGTCTCAACTACAAGCACCATTTTTACTTCCATTCTGCAACACTATTTTATCTGCATGAAGAAGTTGGGTTCTCTCTTAAGCATCTACGGAAAGTAAGTGTGAGTAATTTTTTCAACATAAAATTTGCAAACTATCATTTTACACAGAATAACCTTACTCTATCTCTAAGGATATTGTTTTTAATGAAATGATGATTCCATGAAGCACGTAAGCAAAGGAATATGAACTGATTTTTCGTAACTCATAAAATATACAGATTATTACTGTACACAGGCTACACATTTTCCATCTGTATAGATACTCTTGTTCGAACGAAAATTCCTTATTGCTTAGATTTTGCTATTATGAACCTATAAAGTTCTATTTGTTATCTAAACAAAAAGTTTTGAACCATTTTTTTTAGATTTACAAAATATACAAACTTTCATCTTACAGGGAGTAAACACGTCCCTTCTCTATAGATTTTCTGTGATTATAAGCCAATGATGTTCTATAAAGTATAAAGTATCTTACTGTTCTGTAAAATATATTAACCTTTGAATTATTATTAAGACTTACAAAATAAACAAACTATATTCTTAGGAAAAACAAACATTTCCTTCCTGGACGAACCATTTTTGAGACTCGAAAAATAAAAAAAAAAATACATAAAAAACTATTATTTGACAAATTCCTCCCTTCCCCACCGAATGCCACCAGAGTTACCTACAGAGTCAAAGGCGGAATGAAAGAGAGAATTGAGTTCGTGATTGACAGATGGAATTCCTTTTATTGGCAATAGCGTCGCTCACAAAGGTAATATCACAATATCACTTTCCCCAGATGTGAATTCACGCCAGATCTGCCTTCCTTCCTTCTCTACAAAAAAAAAAAAAGGAAAACTAATATTGAAGAATAAAGGTGTCTCAACAAAAGGTAAAACGTGTTTCAAATTCTGAACACAGTTTTAACCACAGCCTGACTTATGTCATTCGACTTTTGTTTTCGTCATTCAGTTTTGTTTCTGTTTGTGGTGCATTTATTTTACTTTATGTTAAACATTGTGTTTACATGTTCGTGTCTGTGTTTATTGTTTCATGTTTTTGTCATGAAAGGTTTAGAATAAAGCCATTGAAAACAAGTGTAACTGAAACAAAATAATAAAAGTAACTTTCGACCTTCACTAAGGTCCTCGTCAGCTGTGAAGTTTGGAAGCTTCTGTTTTTCTTGTTTATTCACTTAAACTTTTTGTTTCTAGAGTGGTTTTTTTCTTAACCATTCATGACAAACCCTAAGAAAGTTGTTATTACTGGTTTGTCATGAATTTCCCAAAGCTTACCAACTGACTAACTTTCGTTATAAAGATCACAAAAGTTTGTCATTTTTCTGTCAGGCTGACAGTCAATCTGTAAAAACCGTGAAGATTATAAAGTCTGAACTTTCATCAGGATTTACAAATACTCAGACAAAAGGACGCAAAGTTTACATGAATCTGAGAAAGTAAATAATGAGATATCTTCCCTTTATGCCATACCATGACAAGCAGTGTTAACTACAGAGAGAGAGAGAGAGAGAGAGAGAGAGAAATATAGGTATTGACACTTACCTTACAGACCTTACAATTCGTTCAAGTTGCCCCAGGTCCCTCAGTGTGAGGCGCCTTTGATGTCTACCAGAGAGTTGCTAACGCATCTTCCGGTATATTTTGCATCTTCCAGTCTTGGATGGTCTGGGATGCATCTTAGATATTTGTCGAGCTTATTCTTAAACACATCTACGCTCACTCCTGTTATGTTCCTCAGATGAGCTGGTAGCGCATTGAATAGACGCTGCATTATCGATGCTGGTGCGTGGTGGATTAATGTCCTGTGTGCTTTCCTTAATTTTCCTGGTATAGTTTTTGGCACTATTAATCTACCTCTGCTTGCTCTTTTTGATAATTTTAGTTCCATGATGTTTTCGGTAATTCCTTCTATCTGTTTCATGCTTGAATTACCATGTAGCGTTCTCTCTTCTCCTTTCAAGACTATATAAATTTAAGAATTGTAGTCTTTCCCAGTAGTCAAGGTCCTTAACTTCTTCTATTCTAGCTGTAAATGACCTTTGTACACTCTCTCTATTTGTGCAATATCCTTTTGGTAGTGTGGGTACCATATTATATTGCAATATTGAAGTGGACTACGTACGTACGTTTTATAAAGCATAATCATGTGTTC
>NC_089755.1:12545201-12560201 GCF_040412425.1 Macrobrachium rosenbergii
CTTCTATAAAATAAATGCAGCTGAAGCAGCACATATTCAATAGAACCTGTTTAAAAGAGGGTCTGCTGCCAAATTATAATAATAATAATATTTGAGAAAAAGCTGAACTTTATGAAAACTTTGTTGCATATCGAAATACAGAATCACTGAAATTGGAGCAAATGAACCAAAATATCAGTTCACCAGTAATTGTGAATGGCTCTGATGGCTTTCTGAAGGTGGTTGAACATTTGAGCAACAGTGAGGTCATATTTGGCCTCGAGGAACAAGAACCACTACAGGGATTTCTGTGAAGGATCGTGATGCAGTCAGTCACTTGTGCAGAGGAAATTATATATTTTTTTAGTATAACGTTGTATGGTAGACTAGTTATGGGTAGATATATATATATATATATATATATATATATATATATATATATATATATATATATATATATATATATATATATATATATATATAACTATGAAGAAACATCCCATAGCCTTTCTGTAATGCACAGAACCTTGAAAAACTGGGATAAACAGAATTTAGGCCAAAGGGACCTGTGAGGTCATTCAGCACTGAAAGGAAATTGAGAGGAAAAATGTTTGAGAAGTGTAACAGGAGAAAAACCTTTTGCTGTTGCATTATGCAAGAATTGTTGAGAGAGGGTAGAAAGTAAGATGGAAAAGAGAGAATATGAACGGAGGTACAGTAAAAGGAATGAAATGGGCTGCAGCTGGGCGCCGATGTGACGCTGCAAAGAACCTCAAGTAATGCCTACAGTGCACCGCGTGAGGTGCACTGACGACATTAACCCCCTATGGGGAGAAACAGACCTTGATAGCAAGATGCAATTTTCCTTAACAAGGCCATTCTCTGCTGTCTAGAATAGGCCTAAAACCTCTTATTTCAGTAATATTTTAATACCTCTTGAATGATAGGCCTACTTTGTAATAATAACATTATTTTTTCCTTGTTGAACCTTTTAGTTCTGAAATTCATTTATTCAAGAGGTTTTTCCTGTTCATTTATTCAATCTTTTTCATTATCCTAAGAGGTAATTGGTAAATAAAGCATCATTGATAAAACTGAAGTCGATTTATAAAATAAGAAAAATGTCTGGGGCATCAAGTTTCTGTAAATATCTCTTGTGGTTTCTCTGATTTTTTAACGATCCGTTACCCATGTAATGTATAAATACCTTAGGTAACAAGTCAGTGGAAATAGAGGCCCATGGTTAGAAACCGTTTTTCTGATTACCGAGCTTTCAATTTAAAAAAAAAATATAGAACAACATATTGCGCGTCACCATTATCATAATTCTTATGTTAATACACCTAAATATCATGGTAAATACGATAATTTTCCATGTGCCATACAATAGTTAGAAGAGGCATGTAGGGATGGTAACAATGTCACTAATAAGCCAGTCAGTCAGTCAGTCGTTTGGCGGTGTCGAGTGTACAGTATACTAACGCAACAGATCCGTTAAAGGTGTATTCTGGCGGGTGCTTATATGCGATTATTGAAACGTTTAAGTTATAGACATATAAAGTATACTTCGGAGGAAGCGTTCAGATAATTCATTTACGAATCAAAATCCCGGTGGCGTCAGGCAAGGGGAGATATATCACATAGCAGCAGAAAGTAAGTTCTGTTATTTCAGGGTTTCAAATATATATTTTTTTAATTCCTGCACTGTTCTGAATTTCATTGAGACTGTGTGTGTGTGTGTTTGTGTGTGTGTGTAGTTTCAAATTAAATGGTTCGCAAAGGTATGTTTAAACTGACGCATATTTACTTAATAACAGACGATAAACAAGAAATATTGTTTAATGAATCTTCGGTAAAATTTTCCTTTAAACCATTGCATTGTTAAGTTTAGAATAAAATGTTTCGTACAGGACTATTTAAATTAAATACAGTTGTGTTTTACATAGATATTCACAGATGATAAACAAAAGATACCGTTGGATAGTGATACGGTAAAATTCTACTTTAAACCATCATCACATTTTGAACTTGAAAATGTCATTTTCCTGTTTTATTTTGTGCTTTGAACGTTTCTGACGTTCGTTTATTTCATTGCAAAATTTTATATAATCCCAGCACCACAACCATAACGCCGTGTTCGGTAGAACATAAAACAATAGACGGTAAATATCTCGGTAATAGATTTGAGCGTGATCATACCTAGGAAACTTTCGATCACAGCACAGAAACTCCAATTCAAATAACAGTTTAAATTAAAATAATACGGAATTTACTATAAATTGGAAATACCATACATCTAAGACCACTCGGCTATCCCATACACACAAAAACACTTGAGTATGTCTAATAAACTTTCATATTTAAATGGTTTCGTTCCAAAGGTCGAATCTGGGCGAAGAAGCTTTGACAGAACAGCGTCAGAAACTCAGAGGTTGAATAACACTAGTAGTTAAAAAGTTTGCGTCTTAAATTGGTACTACTTGTTTGCCGAGTGCTGGGCTTAGAAAGCATTGTACGGTACGGTACGGTATTGTTTTTTAGTTTACTGTACGAAATTTTCCATGTACGGTACGGTATTTGTTAGTGAACGGTACGAAATTTTTTAGGTACGGTACGGTTTTTCGGTTAGTGTACGGTACGGCATTTCTGCTCTAGTACGGTACGGCATTTTTCAGATACGGTACGGTACGATATTTTTAGGTACGGTACGGTACGGTATTTCGGTTAGTTTAATTAAGGTACAACATTTCCCAGAAACGGGAAAGAATAAATAGACCGTTCCGTACTTTTAACCATAGTTTCTAGTTGCTATCTGCCAATTTTTGTTCAATGATTGTTCTTTATCTTATTTGATTATTGTTATCTCTGCTGCAATGATTTGTTTTGTTAAGATAAATGGAATTTACGATACTGTCTAAAACTTGCTTTCCTTTGTCGACTGTTATTCTTGTAAAATAACTTTGCATTTATATAATTGTGGATAGTTACCGTAACCATGATATTGGAATAGGCCTATATTAGCAAGAATGAGTGTTCATATTTCCTCCCATAAATTGTATATATATATATATATATATATATATATATATATATATATATATATATATATATATATATATATATATATATATATATATATATATATATATATATATATTATATATATATATATATATATATATATATATATATAGTATATTATATATATATATATATATATATATATATATATATATATATATTATATATATATATATATATATATATATATATATATATATATATATATATATATATATATATATATATATATATATATATATACATATATATATATATATATATATATATATATATATATATATATACATATATATATATATATATATATATATATATATATAATATATATTTATTTGTAACTTGACTTTTTCTAGTTTTTATATATATATGTATATATATATGAAATTACATATATATACATTTTTCAGTTTTCATTTTTGGCGCTTGAGTCTAATTAACCTGTAATTAACCCCCGAAGTCCATCCAACAAGGGGTTTCGATACACGATCTTCACAAGACAGAGCACGGGTATATACGTCTGTTTGGAACGGTTCATATCCCGTCCGGCAAGTGCAATAACGTTAACGTATGGGTAACCCCCCCCCCCGGCTAGTACTAAACACGGCGAAGGGACATTCCATTTGGCCGACAACAAACAGATGCATCGCCAGTATCAGAACCCCTAAAAGTGTAGAAAAGACCAGTTGAAGAGGTAAAAACAGGCGATAGGAGCTGATATTAGAATTATAATATATATATATATATATATATATATATATATATATATATATATATATATATATATATATATATATATATATGTGTGCTGGCCTTTCATTTGAGGGTTTGACCCTCTTTTGATGTATAATCAGATAATTAATAATCTGGTTATATATATATATATATATATATATATATATATATATATATATATATATATATATATATATATATATATATATATATATATATATATATATATATATATATATATATATATATATATATATATATATAGAGAGAGAGAGAGAGAGAGAGAGAGAGAGAGAGAGAGAGAGAGAGAGAGAGAGAGCTATCGTTTAATATCCAATTCCCTATATCTCGGGAATACCTTACACCCAAGGGGAATTATAATTGTTAAGTGCTTTGTCACCACTGGGATTCGAACCTCTGCCTGGTTCAGAAACGACGACACAGTGACTTTAACCACTCAGCCAGTTGTTTAGAGTCACTGCACATCGTCGTTTCTCAACTAGGCAGCGTTCGAATCCCACTGGTAACAGTTATGTAACAAACACCATTTCTAATTTATTTATTTATTTATTTTTAGATAACATGACAAACATCAATGTGGATTCTGGGTTGATGTTGATACATAAGATTGTGATGAAGTGTATCATGCATTCATCCAGTTAGAATATTTGATTACATTAATAATTTTAAGTCGTATTCAGCAATTACTGTTTTTACCCTTCCTTGGTGTTATTCATATCCATCGTATATATATATCTTTGCTGTAATATTCTGCTTTGCATAATGCACACGTTCATTAAGAGTGGAGTCGCTTTTTGAGAGAGGAATTTAATGATGCCGAAACTCTCTCTCTCTCTCTCTCTCTCTCTCTCTCTCTCTCTCTCTCTCTCTCTCTCTCTCTCTCTCTCTCTCTCTCTCTCTCTGATGAAGAGTCTGCATTAACTTTTGAACAAATGATTTCCGTAATCCTTGACACTGCCTGACAGATTCATAATTCATAATTAATCATAATTAATTTCCGTTCAGCATTGCATACTGACAAGGTTACGTATTTGATTGCTGACCTAAAACTAATATTAATATTATTTTTCCGATTAAAAAATTCCAGTCAAAATAGATCAAAGTATAAAACAGAACTACTTCAGACAGAGATTCTCTCTCATTAAATATAATGAGAACAGAACTTCAGAGCCACTCTCTCTCTCTCTCTCTCTCTCTGTCTCTCTCTCTGTATTATGGACCGAAAAACACTCACATTTCTCATTAACATAATAAGAATGGAACCCATCTCTCAATAATAACTCTGTATAGATGGTAATGTAATAAATAATAAGAATTGTTGTTCATTTCAATATGCATTGCATTACCATAATAATAATAATAATAATAATAATAATAATAATAATAATAATAATAATAATAATAATAATAATAATAATAATAATATATGAAGGTAGTAGACCCTCTTTTTTGTACAAGTGGTGTTAAAAGGATAGCTGTATCAGCGGCATTCAGTTTATATAGAGTTTTCTCTATTTTGTAATAATTGATTTTTCTAGGTTACTGCATTCTGCCAGTAACACGCCGATATTGGTCATACTTGGAGAGGAAAACAGGTAGCAAATTGGTCAGTTTATTTCTGATGAACACAAAATAACTGTAACAGGACACGGAACTCGGGAGTTCATCTTCCGTTCAGTTGTCTTTCAAGGAGACGTCTTCTTTTGAGTTGTCCTTCAAGAGAAAGTCTTCTTCGGTGTTAATTGAGGCCACGTTTCTCTCAGGCTCCACTGCCAAAAGACGGGAGTAGGATGACTTTCAATGTGAGTCATGCTTTTTATATACGAAAGTCAGCGGAGAGGTCAAATTCAGCTGCCAGCTGATTGGCTGAGGAGAAACATTCGCGCTGCTTATTGGCTGGTGAGATTTTCTTGCACGGTAAAAATTTATCGCTGATGGTTTCTCTGCTCCAGCCTTGTTGAGCGGCAGGGCTGGGGTGTAATGTCATTTTCTGGTATTTCACAGAGAATATTCTGATTGGGTGCCGAGCGGCATGCAGAATCTCCGACGTTATTCTGAGTTTCATGTTCGGGATTGTCGTTTCTTGCAGTGTCTGGCGTAATCTGTCAGCTGATGTTAACAATAGGCTGCCTAATGCTGGTAGGCAGGAGGAATACTCTTGGGTGGTATTTAATAAGGGCTTCTCCTTTGTATTAAGAGCGCCTCCAGCAGCCGTAGGCGCCTTGGGTCGGGGGCTTTTCCATTACTTGTGCTGTATTCCCACTATTTCATTCCTTGTAATGCTAGCATTGTTGGCATCTCCCATATGGTTTTTACGGTGCTTTCTTGGGCATGACAGGAGATTCTTTCCCAGTTTCATGGTGGTCATACCGACATAGGCGCCAGGACATCCATGGAATGGGCATTTGAATCGATATACCACATTCGTCTGTTTAAGAGGATCTCTCGTTAGTGGGGCTGGGTTGTTTTTCATAATTAGGTTTCTCTTGCTAGCTGTTTTGATAGTAAATGACGAGGTCAAACAGGTTGTTGATGTCGGTAGTGAAGACTTGTCTGCGATGATCTTCTTGATGATTGGCTGTCTTCCAGGTATGTACCGAGTGCATCCTCGCCTTAAGAAAAGTCGAAGACTTCTTTGTGGTCAGGCTGTTTGTTGCTCACGGTTGCTGTACCACCAATCCATTGCAAGATGTATTTCTTTGTTGACTTGTTTATTAGAATACTGACGATGGCCTGAGGACCTCCGTTTACATGAAGACGAATCTCGGTCTCTGCCTTAATGGAGAAAGGTTTCTTCCCTTCAAGATGTTGAAGAATACCACCTTCAAATGCAATGCTTCAAAGAAGGCTTTAACACACTGTTCTTCTTGGCAGGGCATGCACCAAGAATTATACCGATGTTTTCCCAGGTACTCTTTTAAATAATGGGTATTCTAATAAGTCAACAAAGAAATACATCTTGCAATGGATTGGTGGTACAGTAGCTGCGAGCAGCTGCTGCCCGACTTGCAAAAAAGCCTTCGACTTTTCTACAAGGTGAGGATTTGCTCAAAATACCTGGAAGACGAACATGCCATCGAGAAGATCATCACAGACAACGTCTTCACTACTGACATCAACACGCGGTTTGACCCCGCCATTTATTATCAAAACAGTCGCAAGAGAAACCTAATAATGAAAAACAACCCAGCCCCACTAACGGGAGATCCTCTTAAACAGACGAATGTGGTATACTGATTCAAATGCCCAGTCCGTGGATGTCCCGGCGCCTATATCGGGATGACCACCATGAAACTGGCGAAGAAAATCTCCTGTCATGCCCAAGAAGGCACCGTAAAAAACCATATGAGAGATGCCCACAAGAAATGAAATAGTGGGGAATACAGAAGCAATCAGAAAAGCCCTCGACCCAAGGCGACTATGGCTGCTGGAAGCGCTCTTAATACAGCAGGAGGAGCCCTTATTAAATACCACCCAAGAGGTATTCCTCCTGCCTGCCAACATTAGGCGGCCTATTGCTTTTGTAGCTGACAGACTGACGCCAGACACCGCAAGAAACGACAATCCCGAACGTGAAACTCACAATAATGTCGGAGATTCTGTGAGCCTCCTGGCGCCCAATCAGAATATTCGTCGTGAAATACCAGGAAATGATGTCACAACACCAGCCCCACCGCTCAGCAAGGCTGCAGCAGAGAAACCATCAGCAATAAATTTTTTGGCTTGCAAGAAAATATCGAAATCTCGCCAGCCAATAAGCAGCGCAAATGTGTCTCCACAGCCAATCAGCTGGCAGCTGAATTTGACCCCCCACTGACCTTCTTGTATATAAAGAGTAAGACTCACATCGAAAGTCAGTCATTTCAGGATTCAATTCATTCTGCAACGAGATACAGTCACAGAAGGTCGTTGCTCGTCATGCTCCCTGCCCCACGGTCTCGGAATTCGGCCATTTACAGCTCCAGTATCGCTCTCCCTTCCCCCCTCTCCCCTCCCTTCCCTTTCCCTCACCCCTGTCTATAACTAGGTCTGCCTAAATAGACAGTATTTGGATAGAGTAGATTCATAAACACCCATGCATGTCGTGTTCTATTAAAAACCTCCCCCTCCTCCAACGCCCCCTCCCCTTTCCCTTCCTCCTCATCCATCCCCCCTTTAGTTATTTCCTCCTCCTTCCCCACTCCCCTCCTTTCCCCTTTCCCCTTCACCCTTCCCTCCACCTCCACCTTACCCCCTTCAGACTGTGGCCTCCTCTCTCTCTCTCTCTCTCTCTCTCTCTCTCTCTTCTCTGTCCCACCACATTATTATCACTCATCATTTGCTTCATAGTACATTACTGCAATTGCAGGTAAGTGCCAAGTCACAAGGTGGTTAAGTCGTGCACTAGTGGTTAAGTCGTACACGGCAGTGTAACCAAGCCATACCGAACGACAGTATAGTGCGAGTGATAAAGTGAAGTGCAGTGCTAAGAGTTAATGACATACAGTGTAGTGTGCTAGTTATACATAACTTGCTACAGCAAAAGACATATAGTGCAGTCTTGCAGTGGAAGGCCATAGTGAGTGAACAACTAAAACTATAAGATTGTATGCAGAAGACCGAACCTGACTCCATGGGCAAACATGGCAAGGGTCAGGATCAGAGATGAGGGCACTAGGGGGAATGCTAGGCGCACCAAAATATGGGAACTACTTACAAAAAGTAATCTTAAGGTTTATAAAGTAGAAAACACTAGGTCTGGATATGTCATAGTGACAGATGAGAGTACAACAAGGAACATAGTTGGAAAAGAGAACAAAAAGCTTTTTGAAAGGGAGAAATATGAAGTTATTGAAGCCCCTGAGGCCATAGCATTAAGGACATTAGTAGTGACAGGGCTAGATGATTATGTCTACAGCAACACTAAAGAAGAATAGTTACTGTCCAGGGAAGTGGAAAGATGCAGCACCTACTGCAAAGTAGCAGAAGTTTTTGTTATGGAAAGTTCAAACATCATCAAGATAAAAAAAAAAAAATGGAAACACGGGAAATGGTTAAGAAGGCAATATACCAAGGAATCCTCATATTTTCCCAGTCCTTTGCCAAGAGGCAACTAGACACAGAAATCTATGTCAGAATCATGCATTGTATGAGGTGCTACTCCTGTGACCACGAAGAGAAGAACTGCCCCCAAGAAAAAAAAACCATAAAATCCTCTCTAACTGCTGCAGCAATGAACACAGATACACTGAATGCAAAAGTGCCATACTGAAATGTGTGACTTGCAAAGAATTCCAGCTGACCCTCTCCATGAGATGCCCTGAAAGGAAGAAGATTTATAAGAAATTGATGAAAGAAGAGAGGCAAAGGAGGAAGACAAACAAGGAGTCTCCAAGTTATGCAGCCACAGCAGCACCCACGAATAGACCCACCAGGCAAGGCCCCAGTAGCCAAGGACTGCCGGTGCCACCAAATCAAACCAGACAGTGGAGTATGCCCCCAGCAAACAGAACATAATAAACACTACACTCATCATGGCCAACATGAATGAGGCACCAATTCCCTGCACATTCCAGAAAACACCAGAGAAGATATACTAAGCAAATGGACTACCTATGGTTAAAATTCCCAAGGCAGACATATTTGCAAAGGAAGGTACAAGGAAGGTAGAGCAGGATCAGTTGACCCAAGAGACACAGAACCATGAGAATCAAGATCTCAAGAACCAGGAGAATCAAGAACTTCAGGACCAGACTAACCAAGAACCCAAGAATGTGACAAAGCAAATAACCAAGGACCAAACTGAGGAAGAAGCCATAATAACCTTGCTTGAGACTGAACAGGAGGAAGCACTGATGCAAGAGGAAGCCCCTGACAACAAAAAAAAGGCAGAGAGAAACCCAATTAGTAACTCCAGAGAGAAGACCAACAAAAATCCAGGCAGCCAGGGAAGAGGACTCTGAGCCAGAACAAACAATGGAAGCTTATGGAAATAATGGAAATAAGACCAAAAGAAGACAAAGAAACTGACAATGAATCTGTACTAAAGTATAGAAATGAAAATACCAAACAGACCTTCCAACACAAAGATTGTTGATATGATCTTCAGATCAGGAGATATAAAATATACATACACAAATGACATATCAGAAGAAGAAATAGAAAATGCTATAAAAAGCGGCATAATAAACCTAACCAATATTCCGATCATTAGAGTAAGCCAGGAAAAATTCCAGCACATCAAGTCAGGTCACTTCAAACTAAGGACCTAATCACTTCAAGTAGTCCCAGAACCAACAACAGCAGAATATTTGGAGAAACTAATGGTCATCCAACATAATATGCTGAAATGGACCTTTGACAGGAGCAGAGAGCTGAGCAAGTATTATAGGCTCATTGATTCTGACATAGGCTCATTGATTCTGACATACTCTGGTTCCATGCTACAGGAGTTAAAGAAGAAGAATCCATGAAAATCTATGGATATACTGTCTATAGAAGGAATATATATAGTGAGCTGCAAGCAAGAATTGCAGTGGCAGTCAAGAATGACCTGGACCACAGACTGTGGGATGACTATCAAGAAGACGACCTTGCTGTGGAAGTAAGAATGAGGAGAGGTCCAGTCCTCATAGGAACAACGTACCTTCCCCCAAGAAAAGTGCTTTTCCCTAGAGAGGACATAGGCGAGATCCTACTTATTCGGAGATCTGAATGCGTCCCACAGACATATGGGATACAGCAGCAATAATGTGAATGGCATCCAGGTGGAGGATCTCATAAACAGAGGGATAGCCACGCATCTTGGACCAGGGTTCACTACCTATCTGGGCCAATGTGCAGGTAGACCTTACATATTGCTTGCAAACAGACAGGCCCACCTGAATTACTCTCTCCAGCAAGATGCCCTAACATCATTGGACCATCTACCAGTAATCCTGACTTTGGCCACTAAGGATGTGTACCGAAAGTGCAGACTGGCCAAATTTTAAGGGCCAACTGCAGAGGGAGGCCCCCAGCCTAAATGACCACCAAGGGATAAAAGACAAAGCCTACATTGACAACAGGCTGGAAAACTGGTTCAAGGCAATTGCCAGAGCAGGAAGGACCCACATCCCAACAAGAAGCTACAGAATTCTTAGAGCGCCTGTCGACAGTGATCACCGTAAACTTCTTCAATGGCAAGTCGAGAATCTAGAAGCAATGTCCAGATGAGCTGGATGGACGCAGGAGTCCCTTCAAGCTGCCAGACAGTTGCAGAATCAGATAACAGAGGGGTAAAAAATCCTGCATGACAGACACTGGGAAGGGATTGTTAAAACAGCCAATGAGCTTTATGGTCAGCCAGCCAAATTCTGGGACAGCATCAACTGCTTACTAGGGAAGGGAGGAGAGAGTGCTCCACACATATTAGAAAACAGAAAACTATGTGGAGATGAAGAGAAAGAAGCAGCCTTCAGGGAATTCTGGAGTAACGCCTTTCGAATAACGAAAGAAGAGAATAGGAACTATGGCAGAGCACAGGAGAGAGTAGAAGAAGAGGCACTGCAACAGAGAAGAGAGGACATCATACCCTATCCCAGAGTAGATACAAGCAGGCTAGACCCCAACAATCCCATGACAAAACCGGTGGAACTAAGTGAAATCAAAAACATCCTCCAAAGAGGGAAGAAAAGGAAAGCCCTGGGAAAGTCAAATTTTAATAAAGAAATGATGCAACACCTCCCAGATGTCATGCTGGATATACTCAAGGAAATGACGAATGAGACATTAAGCATGGGATATTATCCTGACCTGTACAAGACAGGCATGAAAGGGGGAAGGGGAGGAAGGGGGAGGTGGAGAAGGGTGAAAGGGGGAGGTTATTTCTAGTACTCTTTCTGTCGACATGTTTCGACCAGCTCGATGGTCATCTTCTGGACGTTAGAATGAGTCTGGAGACATATGGCGCTCGTGTCAGTATATATGTATAGGGGATCTCGGATCAGGTCGATTTTTCATTGGCTTCCTGAGGCGATTCTCCTCGGGCAAAGTCTCCTCTCGCTCAGTGATGGTTGTGTGTGCTCTTGCGTGCATGCACTGGAGTGCACGTTAGAGAGTGTATTATTAGGAGGGTTGCTGCCCGCAGATGGACGTTCCTGATTGGTTTGCTCATCCGGGGTGCCAGCGGGTGCCACCCTTCGCGCCGACGTTGGGAGGAGGAAGGTCTCCTGTGTGGTATTGAGACTCGGCTTCTCTCTCCCGATGTGTAGGGCTTCCAGAAGGCATAGGCAGCAATGGTTGGTTGCTTGATCTATTACCTCTATGTTAGGGAAAATGTCACTCCTTTTTATTCTCAGGTTATGGGAAGTCCTGCCATGATTAAATATGGCACCCTCCTGGGCATGACAGGAGATCCTCTTGGAGAAGTGCATGGTAGTCATACCAGGTATAAGAGCCGAGGCACTCTCGGACGGGGCATTTGTATCAGTAGACTGCGTTGGTTTTCTTCAAGGGATCCTGCTTGGGGGCCCTGGGTTATTTCTCATCACCAGGCTACTGGTTTTCTTATTCCTGTAGATTATGACGAGTTTAATCTTCTTCTCAGGATCGGACGGGCTGATGTTACCTTTAATGATGGTCCTGAGGGCGTGTTCATCTTCTTTATATACTTTATGGAATTTTCCTTGGTGGAAAAGTCTGATGTCATTAGAGGTGTCAGGGCGAGGTTCCTGATGGTACCATCTGTTCACGGCTCCTCTAATGCACTTGTCTACCTCCCGATTCGTGTGTCCATTATCGATGAGGATCTGGGCAGCACGTTCCAGCTGCCCAGTCAGTTGTAAGTCAGAGGGTAAAAACTTCCATGAGTCAGAAAGCACAATGAAAACTGGCCGAAAAGAGCGGGAAGACAACACATTGAAATTTCTAATGAATTAACTTGACAAATGGATTCATACAAATTACTTAAGGAAAACTGTTACTCTGTCATGTTTGCAAACCAGCAGCAAAACTAGCCAAGGTTTCTGACAAGCTAGAATTTTGTTATTTAAAGTAAAACTGAATCCTTTAGCATGCCCAAGAGTATGTGTGAAACAAGTCACCTACAAGTTGATGACTCCTCACCCACTCCAAAGAAACTAAAGTTTTCAAACTCTCCTTTTCAGCCGCAGAAATTCTATTTCCCGAGGCAGCTGGCGTGAAAGATCCCCGCTCTCAGTGTAATTAATTGTAAAAGGAGTGAAATAGCATTCCTGGGAAACATCTGCTCCCCTTTGCTTCCCCCTAATTCTATTTCCTCTTCTTCCCTCCAGAGGACCTGGGGCAATTTCGCTCATCTGGATTTTTTTTTTAGCTTATTTCCAGGGCTTCCCCTTACGTGTGTATCTTTCATGAAAACGAAAGGATATTCCCAATTAGGTGATGACTGTTAAGGAAAGTAAATTTTTCCCATAAGGTTTTTGGCCTCCTTTCTTTTGGATGACTGCTTCTGGGGAAATCTGAATGAATTTCTTTTTCTTCTGCTGTCAACGGTTTTCATTCACTCTGGTTGCTTAGAGGTCAGCTGATATTGTCTTAGGCTACGTTTGACTAGTCAATATTCAATAGTGAATATACATACATACTTACATATATGACAGAAACAAAACCGGGTGTGGTTTCAGTTGTAAAGTGTTGGCACTTAGTTCAGTATTGATTGACCGATAAATATCTCCAACACCCTCTCCTTGTTACCAGTTTGTTTCTCGTTCATTACTAATATTGACGAAGGACCCTCTGTTCCAGTGACATGAAACTCGAAAGGCCTTATGTAACGGATGAAGATAAATGGATTCAGCCAATCCATTTCTGACATTCCACTGGCTATTATCCCTAGAGAGGTTTCAGATATAGTTGGAGCTAAAGTCTGTAAGTGTTCAGGGAGATTATAATATATCTATATATGTTACCTTCAATGCTTAAAATGTCTGTTTGGGTATAGACTCGAGCCAAAATGGAAATAACAGTACAAGATTGGGTATATAGAACAAAAATATATGAACCCATATAACTGATCAGTCGTGTTTAATGATTCACAAAGACAGAATGACATTAATTTAAACATGGGCAAAACACAAAATGACAGAACATAAATATATATATATAAATATATATATATATATATATATATATATATATATATATATATATATATATGGAAGGATCTCACACATGAGACAGGATGAAAGAATAGTTAAACAATATTATTCCTAATCATCCAAACCAACGTGAGAAGAAATGGGATGGATTTTGTGCAAATTATCGCCTGCTGTCGATCAGATGTCGAATGGGGAAATTATCGTGACTGCAGGAAGCAGCCAATTTCATCCTTGGCTCCAAATTATTGGTTTTTTTTTTTTTATGCGCATAATGCATATTGTAATTCAGGTTAGTGTTATTCTTATGTCAAACTCAAACTCTCTCTCTCTCTCTCTCTCTCTCTCTCTCTCTCTCTCTCTCTCTCTCTCTCTCTCTCTCTCATTCAAGTGTCTGTCTTTATTAGAAAACGGATGAGGAAATCTGTTTGAAACGGAATCCACTCGACTGACTTGACACGAAACTGCATCAACATCTTCGCAAAGTTTGAAGGTGACACTCCATTACCTCTCACAACATTCTGGACTCAGTTCAGAGAGAGAGAGAGAGAGAGAGAGAGAGAGAGAGAGAGAGAGAGAGAGAGAGAGAGAGATACAGGAGGAGGTTAAAGGTGTAAAGTTGAAGCTTTCAAAAACATGAAGTTGAGCCTTGACGTTTATGGAACCACGAAGTGTCATGTTGTCACACCAATTAGTGTCTTCTCGTCACGCCAAGCTATGTTGTGATGTCACATCAAAGTGTCATCTTTGAAGACCATGAATCGTGCTGTCACACTATAATGGCCCATATTGTCACACCTAGAAGTTTCATGCTGTCAGATCATGAAGCTTCATGTTGTTGCACTATGTTTCTGTGTTGTCAAACTAAAAAGCATATGCTGTTAGCCATGAAGTGTTATATTGTTACACTATGAACGCCCATGTTGTCACACCAAAAATAAGATGTTGTCAGCCTATGAAATATCATGTCACACTAAGAAGGCCCATCTTGTCACACCATAAGGTATTATGCCTTCATCCCATGAATTTTATGTTGTCACACCATAAATACCCATGTTGTCATACCAAAAAGTATCATGTTACCCCATGA
>NC_089755.1:12565201-12630201 GCF_040412425.1 Macrobrachium rosenbergii
TTATACAGAAATACACAATTATTATATAATCATATAATCGTTGATATAATCCAAGTGATTACTAATTATTTTACACAAACACAAAACAAGACAACTGACTGAATTTTGCTCTGCATTTCTTTCTGGAAATATGGAAATAACTGTGGTATTTAAACTGAACTCTCTCTCTCTCTCTCTCTCTCTCTCTCTCTCTCTCTCTCTCTCTCTCTCTCTCTCTCTCCAGGTGTGACAGAATGCCGGTAATTAGCTTCTCAACAGCGCCCTCGAGCGTCATTCGGGAGAAAACAGATTTGAGGTTCCTTGACGCGGGCTTCCCATATGGGAATATGTTCGTCTTGCTCGAGAAGATTGATGTTCGGATTGATTATTATTATTATTATTATTATTATTATTATTATTATTATTATTATTATTATTATATTATTATTTTATGGCATACTTTTGGTGATGATAGTACTATTATTATTGCTATAATTATTATCATTATTATGGCATGACATTGTTTTTATGTTGATGTAATTATTGTCATTGGCATTACCTAATGGTCGTATTTTTTGAATGGTATTCTCTTTGGTGATAATATTATCATTATCAGTAGTAGAAGTAGCTTTATATATATTTTTAACGTTATTAGTATTATATCATCAATTGATATTAACATTCTAGGCAATCAATGGTTTTTATGATATAATTGCTATCATTATCATCATGATTATTTATACGTAGTTATCTGTATGGCATTCATTTGGTCGATATTATTAGCATTATTATTAGTAGAGACATATATCTTGGGTGTCATCTTAAAAGAAAATAATTCATATTATTATTAGGCATAAATACAATTATTACATAATCATATAATCGCTGATATAATCCAGTTGATTACTAATTATTTTACACAAGAACAAAACAAGACAATTGACTGAATTTTGCTTATATATTTTTTCTGGAAATATATGATTGGTATATATATTTATATATATATATCTATCTATAATATATATCTCTATTATCTCTCTCTCTCTAGTATTGTTAATATATATGAGAGGATATATCGCATATATAAAGAGATATAAATGAGAGGTTGACAAATATAAAGATATAATATGTATATAATTATATATCTGAAGACTCTCCTCTCAAGGGAAGAAGAACATTCTCAGACGGGAAGGAACATTGAGGAGGAGAGGAGATATTCCCTCCTCAGGGTCTGGGCGTCTGTGGCGTAGGATGGATCCTTTCTAAAAATAAGGACATTAATTGTCATCCTTCGCATTTAGTTGTCTTGGAAAGTAAGTTCAAAATAGGTTGTCTGGTTGACCTGGATTAGGCCTAGTTTCGATGTTACTTTTAATTCCAGCTTTACAAATGATTTCTCTCTCTCTCTCTCTCTCTCTCTCTCTCTCTCTCTCTCTCTCTCTCTCTCTCTCTCTCTCTCTCTCTGATTACGAATGACAGAAAAGATTGAATGAAATTAACGCTGGAAAATGTGTTTTGATATTATGTAATTTTTCTGAATTATATAATGTAATATGACACCTTGATTTAGGAAGATGGAATTTTCGTAATGCAATGGAATCTGATAGAGAGAGAGAGAGAGAGAGAGAGAGAGAGAGAGATAGAGAGAGAGAGAGAGAGAGAGAGAGAGAGAGAGAGAGAGAGAGAGAAATATAAGATGATTATATGTTATTCTGAGCTATTAACATCTCTCTATATTAGCCATCAAACATTTAATAATCGGATTAGATATTGGTGAATCATGTCAACCAATTGTTACCATGAAACTAACATGATTATGAGGAATCTCTTTATTGATACCTGACAAATGAAATTTTTGACAAATGACACCATGAATTTTAATAATATTATCTTTATGAATGCTGATCATCTCATAGAAACTCTGGAAATTATTGTCTGATTTGAGATTAGATGGATATCTGAGAGTTTAATAGAACAAATAGGCCTGAACCTGACACTGACAACATTGCACTTTGACAACAAGAAACTTTTAGTGTGACAGAGATTTTTGATAGTGTGACATGACATGACACCTGCAACAATGAAACTTTTTTTATTGACAGACAAAATTTATGTGAAATGACCAATTGAATTTGACAACAAGAAACTTTTTGGTGTGACAAACTGCATTAGGTGACACATGATGTTAGGTGGTGACAACATGAGATTTGGACAACTGAAAACATAGGACTGACAACATGAACTTCATGAAACATGATTTTTAGTTTGACATGACACTTTGTGGTCTGACAACATGAAACTTCTTGTGAGACAAGAAAATCTCTTGATAGTTGACAACATGACACTTTGTGAAAAGACAACATGAAACTTCTTGGTGTGACAACATGAGACCTTGATAGACACATCTGATTTTGACATCTGAAACATGACACTTTGTTAAATGACAACATGAAACTTCTTAGTGTGACAACATGACAGTTCTGATAGTCTGAAACACAGAAATGACACTTTTTGTAAAATACAACATGAAACTTCTAGTGTGACAACATTGATCTTGAAGTCTGACAACATGACACTTTGTTAGTGTGACAACATGGGAGATAGTGTGACAACATGGGCATTGATAGTGTGACAACATGACACTTTGTGTTCTGACAACAAGAAACTTCTTAGTGTGACAACATGGGCCTTGATAGTGTGACAACATGACACTTTGTGGTCTGACAACATGAAAATCTTGTGTGACAACATGGGCCTTGATAGTGTGACAACAATGACACTTTGTGGTCTGACAACATGAAAAAATTTTGGTGTGACAACATTAACCTTGAACATGACATGACACTTTGTGGTCTGACAACATGAAACTTTTTGTGTGACAACATCCTTGATAGTGTGACAACATGACACTTTGTGGTCTGACAACATGAAACTTCTTAGTGTGACAACATCAGGCCTTGATAGTGTGACAACATGACACTTTGTGGTCTGACAACATGAAACTTCTTGGTGACAACATGGGCCTTGATTGTGACAACATGACACTTTGTGGTCTGACAACATAAACTTCTTGTGGACAACATTAGGTCTTGATAGTTGACAACACATCACTTTGTGGTTATGACAACATTTCTTAGTGTGACAACATTCCTTGATAGTGTGACATGACACTCTTGTGGTCTGACAACATGAAACTTCTTGAGTGGCACAACAACATGGGCTCTTGATAGTCTGACATGACACTTTGTGATTTGACAACATGAAACTTTTGGTGTGAAACATGGGCCTTGATAGTGTGACAACATGACACTTTGTGGTCTGAAACATGAAACTTCTTAGTGTGACAACATGGGTCTTTGATAGTGTGACAACATGACACTTTTGGTCTGACAACATGAAAATTCTGGTTCATGACAAAAAAAAATAGTGTGACAACATGACATTTGTGGTCTGACAACACAATTCTGCAAACTTTTGTGTGACAACATGGGTCTTGATAGTGTGACAACATGACACTTTGTGGTCTGACAACAACATTTTTCTCAAAATTATTAATTGTGACAACTTTTATTTGGGAGGATGGAATTTTGTGAAACATTTTCCATGAAAGTTGGTAACTCATCTGTGGTCAGACAACATGATTAGTGTGACAAATGAGGTCTTGATAGTGAGAGATGAGAGAGAGAGAGAGAGAGAGAGAGTGTGAGAGAGAGAGAGAGAGAGAGAGAGTGAGACAACATGACACTTTTGTAACAAACATGAAACTATTTTTGTTATTGTCTTTTGATGTGTGTTGAATAATTTGCAATGGAACTTATTGATGTGACAACAAACTTCTTATTCATTTGACAACATGTGACAACATGAAACTTCATGGTTGACAACACACAACAACATTCAAAGGTCTTGACTTTCATGACAACATGAAACTTCACAACAACATTAACATGATACTTTTTGGTGACAACATGAAACTTTCACTGTGACAACATGAAACCTCATGGGGACAGATTGGTCTGACAACATGACATACACTTTTGGTGTGACAACATGGTGTTTTCATTGGTCTGTGACAACATGACACTGTTGGGCTGACAACATGAAACTTTTTGGTGTGACAACATGACACTGACAACATTGACCTTTATTGTGACTGACACAAGTGTGACAACATGAAACTTCGGTGTGTGACAACATCGGCTTCATACTGTGACAACATGATAATTTGTGGAGTGACAACAAGAAACTTCTTGGTGTGACAGCATTGGTCTTGATAGTGTGACATGACACTCTGTGGTGTGACAACAAGAAACTTCTTGGTGTGACAGCATTGGTCTTGATAGTGTGACATGACACTCTGTGGTGTGACAACAAGAAACTTCTTGGTGTGACAGCATTGGTCTTGATAGTGTGACATGACACTCCGTGGTCAGACAACAGGAAACTTCTTGGTGTGACAACATCAACCTTGATAGTGTGTGACAACATGACACTTCATGGTCTGACAACATGAAACTTCTTGGTGTGACAACATGGGCCTTCATATTGTGACAAACATGACACTTCATTCATGGTCTGACAACATGAAACTTCTTGATTGTGACAACATGGTCCTTCATGATAAACAACATGACACTTCATGGTCTGACAACATGAAACTTCTTGATTTGACAACATGGTCCTACGTACTGTGACAACATGACACTTCATGGTCTGACAACATGAAACTTCTTTGTGACAACATCGGCCTTCATAGTGTTACATGACACTTAACGGGCTGACAACATGAAATGTCTACATGTAACAACATGGGACTTCGTATTGTGACAATATGACACTTCATGGGCTGACAACATGATACTTTTTGGTGTGACAACATTAACCTTCATAGTGTGACAGCATGACACTTCTTGGTCAGACAACATGAAACTTCTTGGTGTGACAACATGGGCCTTCATACTCTGACAACAGCAAACTTCCTGGTTTGATAACATGAATTTTCTATGACGATATTGACCTTCATTGTGCAACAACATGACGTTTCATGGGCTGACAACATGAAAATTTTTGGTGTGACAACTTCGGAATTTTTACTGTGAGGAGAGGACAATTCCTGGTCTGAAAATATGAAACCTTTTGGTGTGACAACATCGACCTCAATATTGTGACAACATGACACTTCTTTGTCAGACAACATGAAACTTCTTGGTGTGACAACATTTGCGTGTATAGTGTGACAACATGAAACTTCATGGTCTGACAACATAAAACTTTTGGTTTGACAACATTGCCTTGATAGTGTGACAACATGACAGTTCATGGTTTGACAACATCGGCCTAGAGCAATAGTCTCACACGAGATCCTTCTCTTTCGAATAAATTCCTCTTTATTGCTTTGGTTCCATTCACAGTAAGACTCATCTTCATGAATTTAAAGTCTTCAACTCTCTCTCTCTCTCTCTCTCTCTCTCTCTCTCTCTCTCTCTCTCTCTCTCTCTCTCTCTCTCTCGTGGGAACCGAGTCAGGAATGTTGTTGGAGGTAATGGAGTTGATGTCACATCGGAGCTTCTGCTGTGATGTTGAGGCAATTTCGTGTCAATTCAGTCGAGTGGATTCCGTTTCAAACCGATTTCCTCTTCCGTTTTTCTTGTTAAACAGACACTTGATGGTTTGAAGAGCCGTGTTAATATTTACCTGTGGTAGTTACGTAATCAGTTAGCTACTTTAGCAGACAAGTCTCAGGTACCAGAATGTCGCCAAATCATGGGCTTCTCATTCAGAGAAGCTCACAGAATCAGAGTTAATGGATCAAGAAAGATCAGCTATTCGAGGCTGGGTGTGATCAGCAGGGGGTGACTGCATTTTTAGGAGACTCTCATGCCATTCCAGCCGAGCCCTGTTTGGGGATCGAACGCTGATATGTTTAGTTATGAGCTGAACACGATATACCACTCATACTATTGATACCGAAGAGAGAGAGAGAGAGAGAGAGAGAGAGAGAGAGAGAGAGAGAGAGAGAGAGAGAGAGAGAGAGAGAGAGAGAGAGGTGGGAAGCCAAAGGACACCGTTTGAATAACATCCTATGAATCCTTGATAGAGATAGGAATTACAATGCTTACAGCTCAAATATTTACAATAATGATGTATAAAAAGGCAAATTCTATTATGTAATTCCTCTCTAAAAGCAAATCACTCAAGTATTGCCTCGCCCAAGTCATTCCTCGATCGTCTCATAAGAAAGACCCAAAGGCAGCACTCGACTGAATCGAACCTGTCCCTGGACAAAGTAAAGCCAGTCAGGCAAGGCGAGAGACACAGCTGTGGGTGAGAGACCTCCTCCTCCTCCTCCTCCTCCTCCTCCTCCTCCTCCTCCTCCTCCTCCTCCTCCTCAGCTGTTATATCTCACATTCCTCTGCTGTTTATCACTCATTCCTCCTGCTGTGCCTCCCTCAGACCCACCAAGGACTCTAATACAGGAATAGCGACTGCCTTCCTTCCTTATGGGTGATGGTGGCGTTTCCTGCAAATCCTGAATGTTGACGATCCCATGTGGAGGGAGGGGGTTAGTACCGTCAGTGCACCTCATGCGGTGCACTGTAGGCATTACTTAAAGTTCTTTGCAGCGTCAATTCGGCCCCTAGCTGCAACCCCTTTCATTCCTTTTACTGTACCTCCGTTTATATTCTCTTTCGTCTATCTTACTTTCCACCCTCTCCTAACAATTGATTCATATTGCAACTGCAAAAGGGTTTCCTCCTGTTACGCCTTTCAAACCTTTAAACTCTCAATTTCCCTTTCAGCACTAAATGACCTCATAAGTCCCAGCAGCTTGGCCTTTGGCCTAAATTCTGCATTCTACTTTATATTCTCTTCTAAATGTTGACAAGAAATAAGACTGAAATACTCAGAGGCAGACAGAATGTTGTCACTGGGCAAATGCTACTGCATGCTGACTGAGGTGAATTTGTTATTCAAGAAGCGGTAGGTGGGAAATAAACACAGGTCAGAACCCAAACCCAAATTCTAATTGGTCACCACTCGTCTTTCTGTCCTTCTGTTTTGTATAAATGTAGATCCATTTATGTCATTCTGTTCAGTCCTCCAATTACTCTGTGCTAATGCATCATCAGTCCTTCACTTTTCATGACCATTAACTCATTCTTAAGAATAATTACCCTATTCTATAAATGCCATGCTTTTCCAGGTATCAAACTTTTATATAAATATATCTTCACAAGACTGCTAACATTCACTTTCGCTCGAAGAATTCTGTAACTGTCAATTAAGACTGTATATTTTTTAGTTTTTTTCCATTAACATCACCCAGCACGATCACCCTTTCCTCGGCTTCCAGCCTTAGTCAGACGTAGAGTCAGACTTAACCAGAAACATTGTTTCATTTTTATTTATTATTTATTTATTTATTTATTTATTTATTTATTTTGGAAGTCACTCTGTATAAAACAAGACTTGATTTCAAGGAACAAAGGAAGATATTATTCCACTGAAGTCAACACGACCAAAAAATCTCCTCCATCTTATCTGGCGTCGCAATTTCCATATCTGAGGGAATTCTTTCCTTTTGCTTTCCGCTGCAAACTTCGTTAGGAATTCGCTTCTTGCTTTGATGTTCCCAAAAATCAATACTTATTTTTTTAATGAATAAAGATTAGCCTGACTGAAGGTTACCTCGTCTTCAAGGATAAGTTATAAAGATTTTTCCTTCATACTGTGTTGCAAGATTCTAAGATCTTTCCTATTTCGAGATTGGATTTTTTTCTCTCTTCTCTCTCTCTTCTCTCTCTCTCTCTCTCTCTATATCTCTATATATATATATATATATATATATATATATATATATATATATATATATATATATATATATATATATATATATATATATATATATATATATATATATATATATAAATGCCTATATCATATATATATATATATATATATATATCATTATATATATATATGATGAAGATATTAGATATTTATATATATTTGTATATGTATATAATTTCCATAAATGCCTTTGCTCATTTGAGCCCTAACAAATGGTTCTTAGCCATAAAATAAGTCCTAAATGACATAACAGCAAATATAGTGGTCAAAATAATGATGTCCAACTTTAAGAGAGACCAAAATCATTCTCTCTCTCTTTCTCTCTCTCTCTCTCTCTCTCAAAATCTCTCTCTAGCTCTCTCTCTCTCTCTCTCTCTCTCTGTAATTCCATAGGAAGAGGGGAAGAATGCTAATTAGACATTTCCCTAGAGAACCCGTTATAATTGAAAAACACATTTCACTGTAATTGGTTTCCATATTGTTTATGGAGGCGACATTTCATCAGCACTCATTAGGACTCTGAAATGAGGCTGTTGATAATATCTCACCTGTGTCGCCCCCCCCCCCCTCACGAGTTCTCGAGATTATTGAAAATGCGAGAAGGATTCTGCCTTATTTATATGGGTGTGGTCGTGGTTATGCAGTCTGTGTTAGGGAATTGAAATACATTTGCATATTGATTAGAGAGTAATTCAGTGATGAATTGTGTACCAGATTAGTGTTAGATGGAGATTTAATATATATATATATATATATATATATATATATATATATATATATATATATATATATATATATATATATATATATATATATATATATATGTATAAATGTATATATATATATATATCTATATATCTATATATATATATATATATATATATATATATATATATATATATATATATATATATATATATATATATATATATATATATATATATATATATATATATATATATATATATATATATATATATATATCAGTAATAAGTCACCAAACTGCACGTGACAAACGTATACGTAGACACCCACATGAAAGGTGAAAATGAAAGACCAGGTACCAAGCGCTTTCGTGTATTGCGTACACTTCTTCGGGGTACAAAGTAAAATAAATAGAGACAAACAAGAAAGCTTCACAAAACAAAGATCAAAGCCATTAACAAGCAAAACATCATTACTGTATGTAATCACTAGTTTGAAGAAAATAAATTGTCACCACCAAACAATAAGTAAGAATACTTTAAAAATGCTTAAGAACTGAAACTGCAGTCAGTTAGAACAGGCTGTTGCTAAAAGGTGACTTTGTACTTCCCTACAATTTTATGAACAAGGTAACTATCTAATTTAAAAAGACCTGAACTAAATTTCATAAGTCGATTGTTAAAATGCTTAATAAAGGCAGATTCAATTATATTTCTTTTAACAATGTGGTTACAAAAAATATCTCAGATGAATTTTTCCAGTCTATACGATGGTTAAAATCATTCATGTGTACAAATAAACCACTTGTCAATTGATCTGGTCGAACTGCATAACGATGCTGTTTTAGACGGTAATCTAGTCCTTTACCAGTTTGACCTCGGTATTTATTACTACACCCAGCACAAGGAATCGTGTAAATACAGCCACTCATTTGTTTTGGGAGTTACAATACAATAATATATATATATATATATATATATAATATATATATATATATATATATATATATATATATATATGTTTTGTCAATATATATATATAACATTATATATATATATATATATATATATATATATATATATATATATATATATATATATATATATATATATATATATATATATATATATATATATATATATATATATATTTTGTCACATATTTATGTGACATTTTTATTCACGAACATGAACCCACAATGCATCATTTAATATGGAATGACTCTACCTTTGAAATGACACAGCCAAGGAAAATTAAGATTAACAAGATCATCTGCCTGGGGCAGATGCATTTCTGAAATATAATTCCTTTGTAATGTAAGTTATTCCCGAGATAAAATGATTTCAAATTAAATGATATTTGTTGCTTCCCCAAATAAAAAAAAAAAAAAACTCATCCAACGAGTGCACTTATCAGCGCAACACTTATGACTTGTAGGCAACTGGAATGACGTCATGTCTTTTCCAGCTTCCAGTCTTCCAGTTCAGCTGGATATCAAATCTCTAGCAGGAAATCTCAACAAGTCTGACAGCCAATATGGCTCCCAAAAATGATGTCAGGAGAGGAGGAAGTCGACTGTGAAAACTCTCTCTCAGAGTTACTCTCTCTCTCTCTCTCTCTCTCTCTCTCTCTCTCTCTCTCTCTCTCTCTCTCTCTCTCTCTCTCTCTGGATTTTATGAAATATCTGTCTACAATAAGTCTCTCTCTCTCTCTCTCTCTCTCTCTCTCTCTCTCTCTCTCTCTCTCTCTCTCTCTCTTGATTTTAGTAACTGCAGTGCATGCAGTCAGTGTTATACATAATAATTCTTGTAAGAACTTTGAATTCAATCATTCTTCTTTTGAATTCTGCTCATTTCGGAGATATTTGCTCAGAGTCAGACCTCTGGAGGTCCTTTGCTAATCAAGGTAAACGACTTCACCTCCCACAAAAGCACAAAAAGCCTCATATTCTTAGGAATAGGAAGAATAGCGTTCTTACTTTCAAGAATGTGATGCTGTGCCTTCTTTTTGTAGTTCATCTGGGAGTGGAGTGATCTAATAATTTAATATGGATCTTGTTTTGAGTGCAATGTAAGATGCACAGTTCTCTTTAATTGGAAACTCTTAACTTTAGAAATATCGTATTGAAAATTGTCTACATTCAGTATTTATAACAAAATTTATAATTAACATTCGTTAAAAGATTCTTTTTCAGTACCTAATAAACAAATAGACAAGATAAAAATAATTTCGTGACAGTCAATTCGAAAATTTTAAAAAAGGTAAATGTTCCATTGATTACGGGAATTTTGAATTTCTTTTTCAACTCAAAATTTTATTACCTTTTCAAATAGACAATATAAATGGAGAGAGAGAGAGAGAGAGAGAGAGAGAGAGAGAGAGAGAGAGAGAGAGAGAAAGAGAGATCATTTCATTTCCAAAGTTGTTTACTCCGGCACACTGCAGGCGTCTCCCACTAATTGGAAGCCCTAATGCCAGTCTGCCTAAAACGTAAACATTTGATGTAATTTTAGGTTTAAGAGGAAAAGTGAGGTTGTCTTAATTTTTTTTTTTTTTTTGCGGTCGTTAAATAATATTCTGGTGAACAGTTACTCTTATGAGAGTCATTTTTATGCTTTGGGGTCTGAACTTAAACTTTCTGAGAGACTGCTACTTTACCTGTTGAGAGAATATCTATTGAAAAATTTTAATTTCTAATTGAATTTATAATTTAATGTTTTATATTTAAATTCGTTTTTATATGATAATCTCTACTTATAATATTCTATATTTATAATTGATATATATAAAATATATATAATCATTATATTCATATCATTCATCAGTATGAGTATTTAAGATATATATATATATAATATATATGGGAAATATCCATATATATATATTATATAACTATATATATATATATATATTTTAAGAAAATATATATATAAAAATATATATATTTAATTATATTTTTATTGGAGTGTCCTGTGTTTCATTTAAAATGTGTGTGTTTTAGGTTTAAGACTATTTCAAAGTTGTTTACTCTTTGGCTCCTTAAAGGAATTTTTTTGCATCACTTAATATAATATTCAATGTTATTTTATTTTAATATAGAACCATATTATATATTTTATTTTATTTTTTTATCGATATAATATGTTGTGAATTATTTTTGATCATTTTTATATATATATATATACCTATTTCATATATATATTATATATATATATATATATATATATATATATATATATATATATATATATATATATATATATATATATATATATATATATATATATATATATATATATATATATATATATATATATATATATATATATATGAAAAAGGAAAAGCTCATAAGAATCAAACAACAGCGAGAATGGAAAACCTTCATCCTAAAGATATATATCTCCAACCCTCTACGAACAATAATTATTTTATTTTCCTTCTGTTGCAGTCCACAGGAGAACATTTTACAGAAGGCGTCTTGCAATGACGGGCAATTAAGGGATGTGGAGGTCGTTAGGTACCGTCTAAGCCCCTGGGGGGGGGGGGGGGAGGAGGAGAAGGGAATCCTTCTATAAATAGGATTGAAGGATATGTGGCCAATTTCATCCGGTTTCCTCTACTCGTTGTTGTGACAGATCCCTCTTGTTTGTCAGTTTAATTAATCGGCACACTATGAACCACACACAGCTGCTCAAAGATTTTTACTGTTTGGTGTATTTGGCAACGCACTCCAGTGAGGCCTGAGAGCCATCAGACTAAGAAAGAATAAAAGGTTTGAGGTCATTCTTTGATGTTCATTCAAAGGTCCTCACGAGTCTTCTCAAAAAAAAGCTTGATGTGATGAAAATCCATCAGCAAAAGATCTTTCTCGGAAAGCGCAAATGATATTACCTTTAGATCACGTGACAGTTGTAAACATTTTTTTCCTGTGATTATTTTAATTACTCTGATTGAATGATACCTGCTTTGTCAACAGAGCCCACAAGGTTAATTACTCTTATCAGAGGGAATCTCGTTTCGTCATCACATTAATGATATGCAAACTATATTTAATGGCCGTTTTTACCTGGGACGTTGAGTTGTAATGAGAGAATGTTTTCTGTTATGTTATTCATTAGAGTTAGGGGAATCTCTGACTGAAATAGAGAGGTTGGAATAGGAAATATTGGAGTCTGTAATTAGCCCTTGGAAACTTGAAAAGATCAACATCGATACTTGGGTAGGGAAATGTACAAGAAACATTATTGTAAATGATTTCATTGAAATCAGTATAGTATCACAAAGTAGAGAATTCAGTGGTAAAATTAATCTCTCATTGACTGTTGTAGTTTTTGAAGCATCATTTCAGATTGTATTATAATTACGAATTCCTTTTACTATACCTCCGTTCATATTCTCTTTCTTTCATCTTACTTTCCAGCCTCTCCTAACAATTTTTTAATAGTGCAACTGCTTTGAGGTTTTCCTCCTGTTACACCTTTCAAACATTCTTACTCAATATCCGTGTCAGCGCTGAATGACCTCATAGTTCCCAGCGCCTGGCCTTTGGCCTAAATTTCATATTCCATTCTATTATATTACAATTATGAAGCCTGATCCATTACGTTAATGCAAACTGAATAATTAAGAATCATTCATTATCAATAATTAGTTACTATGTCTCTTTCCCCTTCAATTCCAGGGCATTGGATTATTCAAATTATATCATTTAATAATTTCTGCACTGGGTATTTGTACCCAAGCTTTTAGGGGTATGAAGAGTCTTTTAAATATTTACCTTCAGTTGTCAGGAAAATGTTTGCTTGCTTTATCACTTAGGTTCGAACAGAGTAATATCATACATTAACATGATCAGACTGTATATGAATCATAATTACGTATGATTAGTCAAGAATATTTAGTGCAAAAGATAATTGTGATGTAACAGCTTTGTTTTTTACGTAATAGTTTGTTTTGCTTTTTTTCAAAGATACTCAAAATTTCATGTAATAGTTTTGTTTTTACGGATACTTGACAATGAGGACTGTTTGTTCTAGAAAGCTTGTAACTTTTTGAATAAATATCTCCACTAGATACCATCCTGTTTGAATGAGGTCCTGTTAACCTGACCACGAGAAGGACAAATCTATATATATATATATATATATATATATATATATTGCTTTTCTTAGGCTATATATATATGCAGAATATATATATATGTATATAATATATTAACTTTGCTATTCTTCGCGCTATTTATATATATATATATATATATATATATATATATATTGGATATATATATATATATATATTATATATATATATATATATATATATATATATATATATATATATATATATATATATATATATATATATATATATATATATATATATATATATATATATATATATATATATATATATATATATATATTTTATATATATTTTTTTTAATCATCCTTTGAGACATCTTTTAAAGGCGCTCACTTATGAAGTTTTCGTAAGACATCCATTTCCAAATTAATCTCTTAACAAAGCCCAGAACCTAAACTTACAAGTTCCGTCACTAGAAGGCCTTGCCTGCAATAGCCATCGTCTTCTTCCCCCCAACTTCAGCAGAAGAGTCCAGCAAAGATCTACAACGCAAGTTCCTTGGATATATGGCCTGATATTAAAAAAGTAAAGACCCAACCATTTTGCGTTAGGTTACCAGTGTTTAAGTTAATCATTCCTGTTTCTTGTTGACGGTTCATGTGGCTCTGAATAGTAATTTGTTTTCATAGAATATTATGCTTAGGGATTTCTTTACTTGAAAATTTCGATATTACTTCCATAAGTAACAAAATGGCAATGAGGTCAAACCATACCTCTTACAAACTACATACTACTCTCTCTCTCTCTCTCTCTCTCTCTCTCTCTCTCTCTCTCTCTCTCTCTCTCTCTCTCTCTCTCTCTCTCTCTGGTCGACAACGAAAAAAAAAAGTATAAACGACCATTGCGTATTCTGAAGCTTTATGCAGATTCCTTGAATTTCTTGTAAGATAACATTGTGTCATTCCTGAGGGTCTAAGAGGAGGCGCAGCTGAAGCATAAAAGGACATTTCTTCTTCTTCTCAGTTATTCCAAAGCTTCCTTCCTTCTTTCTCTCTCCGGAGACGTCTTCGCTGTTTGACGTTGGAGGAGGGACTCGTAAAGGACTCTTGTCAGGCGGACATGATGCGCATACACACATGCACAAACATACAGACACATAAACATACGAGCTTACGTACATGCTCACTCACATGTGTCAAGAGAGCCAAACTCTCTCTCTCTCTCTCTCTCTCTCTCTCTCTCTCTCTCTCTCTCTCTCTGTTGCTTTGCTCAGGAATATGGAAATGACCCATGTGTTCTCGCATTCTGGGGTATGTGTCTCTCAGAGAGAGAGAGAGAGAGAGTAAAATCAAAAGTTACAAAGGAGACACAACGACATACGAGCATACACAATGATCAAAGCTTATTATATTATTTATTTATTATAAATTTTTATTATCAATAATATGATTAATCATCTTGTTTTTTTTTTATTTTCAGAACCTCAGCACTGCCTCGGTTTTGGTGAGTGTTGATACAATATTATTTTTGTGTTTTGTCTGTAGTTTATTTTCAACATTTTTTTCTGTATTGTCCTTTATTCTTTAACTTTTCACAATTATCTTCCGTTTTCCTAATGTTGTAGTTTTGTTTGATATTGTTGATTGTATGTGTATATTTATTATCAATATTGCAATTTTTATTATTACTGTTATCAACATTTATATTATTATCATTATTATTATAAGATATTTTATTAGGCTCTACATGTTTCTATATTGATTGTACTCTATTCGTTTTACTACTGATCATTACAGACCTATTGATATCCATTAGACGAATATTTATGAACAGCAAAAAAAAACTTTTTCATTACTAAGCCATTCATTTTTCATCTTTATTCACTCACCTTCACTCTTACCACTCACTGGTTTCAAAAATAGTTTCTTGATGAACAGTTAATTTCAACTTCATAGGGGATTTGAACAGTCATAAAAAACATAAATTTTGTTCATTTTTCATTTTCAAGACATTATCACGTTTCCTTCAAGATTAGCTTTTTCTTTGGCAAGATAATCCTTAAAACATGTTTTATATTTACATCAGTTTTCATTTTCATGATATCACGCGTCCTAAAAAATAAATCATGTTTTTCTCTGGCAAGATAAGTTGAAAAATCTATATCTCATTTTTTTTATTATAAAAATTCGCCCTCCATTTATGAGACAAGCAAAAAGTTTTGTTGATATCTGCAGCTTCTAATGTGATCTCCAGTGTTTTTTGAAGTTTCAAAACTTTATGAGCGCTCTTTGCTTTGCCGAACTCCTTTTTGATGTAAACGAGCCTTGTAGCTGGGTTACACACACACACACACACACATATATATTTTATATATATATATATATATATATATATATATATATATATATATATATATATATATATATATATATATATATATATATATATATATATATATATATATATATATATATATATATATATATATATATATATATATATATATATGTATATATATATATATGTATATATATATATATATATATATATATATATATATATATATATATATATATATATATATATATATATATATATATATATATATATATATATATATATAATGCGGTGCTCGGTTCCCTCACAGTCTTTATTTCATCAACGCCATCAGACAGCCACTCTTCCTTTTTATCTCCTTTCGCCTTTTTTTTTTTTTTTAATTTAATATTTTGCGGGTGAAAATTGGACCATGTGATGGGTTCCCGTATTCTGCAGTTGACTCTTAGTTTCCCAGACAGTAGAATGAATGTCATCGGAATTGGGTAAAAGAGGTCTTTATAATTTGGTTATTTTCTTGTTTTTCGTGAATGTTTTGTTCATTTTTCAAAAATTCATAAGTTTCTCGGAAGCTATAATGGATGGTTTGTTTGCACGCTCACTAAAACATATTTCAGTCATAAAAACTTATTTACGACATAATTTCTCCTTTATAATTCCGTTTGCTTCAGCGAATTCTGTTCCTACGCTTTTACTTGTTCCTTCTGTCAACAAATTTACTCGTGAAAAATAATTCTTATTCCTTATGGCACTGTGCGATTAACAGCAATGTTGAAAGAGAGTATCGGAGATAACCGAATGGAATATATTGGAAGATGGAGATAATTGATAACTGAAAGGGGTTGAAACAGCAGAATATGAGGAAATTCAGTGTAGGATATTAAAGCAATTTGTCTGAAGAGCTTTTAATATTATAATTCAGTCTAGATACATAACATTCAGAGACACTTAATGTCAAGGTATTCCACTGTTCGCGAATGAGATAAAATGATCGAAAGAACAGACGGAATTCGTTACTCTAAGATCAAATGAAGAAGAAAAATAGTTCTCTCGATACGCTACACGCCACTTCAAAGTCCAATTCAGATTCTCGAACTTTACTTAATTTTTATTTCTTTTTTAAGAGAAAAGTTGGCGATGAAGAGTTACGAAGGAAATTGGTCTTGTTAACTTTTTTTTTTTTTAGTATTTTAATGGGGAAGATTAGCGGATTCTATATCGTCCATTTCACCTGAAGAAAAATGATTCAGCTGAGAGGGATAATATTTCTTCCTTTCCATTGACCTTTCGAAGACATAGTTTAACGGTAAAAGGAAAATTAACTTTACATTTCAACGCTTTTTTTTTTTTTCCAAAAGGCGGTTTTTGTTAATATTATTTATTCCTTATGAAACTCCTTTTCATCATCATCCCCTTAGGGTAGTGCCGTCAGTGCACCTCACGCAGTGCAATGTAGGCATTACTTAAGGTTCTTTGCAGCGTCCCTTCGGCCCCTAGCTGCAACCCTTTTCATTCCTTTTACTGTACCTCCGTTCATATTCTCTTTATTCCATCTTTTTATCTACCCTCTCCTAACAATTATTGTTTCATTGTGCAACTGTGAGGTTTTCCTCCCGTTACACCTTTCAAATCTTTTACTCTGTTTTCTTTTCAGCGCTGAATGACCTCATAGGTCCCAGTGCTTGGCCTTTGGCCTAAACTCTATATTTCATTCCATCTCCCTTTCATCATTATCTCATCTCCATATGGAAATTCCGTCATTTCCTTTGTGGTGTCATTTCTAACTCTTTCCTGTCTCTGATTCTTAATATTCTCTTTTGAGCTTTATCCTGAAATGGACAGATCTTTTAGACTGAGTCTCATTGTCATAACAGGATTCGTCTTTTAATGGAAGGGAAAAGGTATATATTATGAGTTATGTACTTCAATCGAGAGGTATGACAAACTCACATTGAATAGGACTTGGAAATAAGAAAATATCTATTAAATATGGAGAGAAAGTCAAGAAATAAATCGGAGAAGGACAGATAAGATAAAGGAAGGTGGGAAACAGAAAGTGTAAGATTAAAAACCAATCATGACCCACATTAGGACCTTTCTTCACTTTCATGTGTGTGTGTGTATATATATATTATATTATATATATATATATATATATATATATTATTTGTTTTATTTACATATTTATTATTTATGTATTATATAATATATATATATACATATATATATTATATATATTATATATTTATATATTTATTTATTTATTCATTTATTTATCAGTATTTATTTAATATCCTTTAATATTTTTTATTTCGAAATAATATATTTTATATATTTTATTTTAATTTTTATTGATAATAAGTTGTTATTCGTGGGCTTAAACAGCGTGTTGTGTGTGTGCGTGTGTGTATGTATGGATGTGCGTGCGTCGACTCCATAAAGAAAATGCAGCTTTCCTTTCGTGTTATGTTAATAGCCCATGAAAATATACAGAAATTATATATATATATATATATATATATATATATATATATATATATATATATATATATATATATATATATATATACATATATATATATATATATATATTACATACATATGTATAGTATATATATATATATGTATATATGTATATATATACTTATATATATATGTATATACTTTTTATCACATCACCGTGATTCATTCACAATCAGTAAGCTACAAACGTCCTTTAATATCCATTCGCTCTACCTCGGAAATAATATATTTTCATATATGTTACCGAAGGGGAATTTTTAGTTGATAATAAGTTCCTCTCGTGGGCTCGAAACAGCGAAGGACAAGAACTCAGGACTATTAACCCACGCGGCCAGCAAGTGAGGTATTAGAGGATATCGTCTCTACAAATCGCCCGTCGAACTCAGGTGTTTGTATTTAGAGACGATATCCACCCACCTCTGCCATGCTAACCGTATAGTGCGTTTGTCGCACGCAGCCATGTGACTTTTTTTATCACATCACCGTGATTCATATACAATCAGTAAGCTCAAAAGTCCTTTAATATAATTCGCTCTACCTCACTTGCTGGCCGCGTGGGTTATAGCGTCTACTGTAGTCCTGAGTTCTTGTCCTTCGCTGGTTCGAGCTCACGAGACGACGACTTATTATCAACTAAAAATTCCTCTTCGGTTTATATATGAAAATATATTATTTCCTTTCTTTAGAGCGAATTGGATATTAAAGGACGTTTGTAGCAGGATACTGATTATATATGTATATATATATGTATATATATACATATATATGTATATATATTAAATATATAATATATATATATATATATATATAAATATATATATATATATATATATATATATTATATATTGATTAATTTTTCCCGTTTCAACCTCGTATGTGCTTTCCCCTATTTTTACTGTTTTTTGTTGGAGTTTTTTTTCGTTTTGGCGGGGCATGTTTTGGGAAGGCTCGTAAAAGGATTTAGTTTTATTTGCGTCTCTTCGAAGGGATTTGTTGCTGTTTACTCTCGGTTGCAAATTGGATTCTTTGCCTCTTCTATACTGGACAACTGTCCATTTTCTTTTTCCAAACTTTATTTCTATATTTAATTTTTTTTCATCCTTTTTTCACATTTCCCTGCTTTTACAAATGGGTATACACTATTTTTCTTTTCTGTAGTTATAACTGAGTCCTCTGAATTATAAACCATACCAGTAAGTTATATTAAAAATGAGCCCATCTCATACAGAAATTTATATATTTTGTACAACAATGGGTTATATTAAAGAATGAACCCATATAAGGTATTTATCCATTTTGGAGCTAAAACTAATTCCTCTCTGAATTTATAAGCCACAGCAGTGGGTTATGTTAAGAATGAGCCCAAGGCGAGTTAAGTTAAGAATCAAAGAAAAACCAAAAATTGTTTGTGAGTCCAAACTGTATTTTGTAACAAAGTAAGGCAAAAACAGCTTTTAAAAAGAAAATTGTGGATTTTCAGTCACTGTATAGCTATGTACCACAGATATGTTGAAAAAAAGTCCCAAATTTTAAATGTCTTTAAATGTAAAAATTTAAATAAGAGCTCCATTTCCCCATTTTTTTATTTTCCTCATTTTTCAAATTTCTCAGCTTTCAGCGAATTTTCTTTCCTTTTATGTATTCTGCAGTTCAGTTTTAACCAACCAACTAACCGTCTGAGAGAAGGGACTCCCAGAAAAGACAAAGCTGATACATGTGATACGGCAACGTTTATAAACAAAAGGCAAGACTTTTTTTTTTTTTTTTTGTCTCTGCAGACTCAGTTTCAGTTTCTCCCTCAGGCTAAAACATTTAAACGTTTTACTGTCATTTTTCCTGGAAATGAGCTTCGAGGGACGTTTTTGCCTCCTGCCTTCGGAGCAGAGGCCGTTGCTCTGGAATTATGGAAACATCACTTCCTTCCTGGAAGTTATTTGATGATGAGTTCGTTCAGGAAAAGGGTAATGGACTGTTATTGTGAATTACAGTTGAATATTTAGTTCTTCTGGAGGCATTAGGGAGAAATACAGGCCGTTTATGGCATAATTAGAGAACTGTCTTTCTTTTTAACTTATTTAGTCTTGATTACCTGTGTATATATAGTTCAGGCGAAATCATTTTAGACAAATATGTGTTTCTGCTGTGTGTAGAAATCCATGTCTGGAATACAGGTCGTTTATGCAATCATTAGAGAAATTTCTGTTATTTTTGCCTATTTAGTCTTAATTACATCTGTATATTTAGTTCAGGTGAAATCATTTTATTTAGACGAATATTTAGTTCATGTCTGGATAAATCAGCAAAAGGTAAAGATTGTGTCTCTTTCACATTTATTGATCCTTATTGGTCATTAAAAGCAGTATATGTTTAGGAAAAGAAAATAAACTGGGTAACAATAGACTTTTCAAATGCCTTTTGTAATAATTCTTTTGTAAGAGAAAATAAATCCATATATTCTAAAAGCAGTATATGTTTAGGAAAAGCAAAGAAATTGTGAAAAATAGACAATTCAAATGCATTTTTTAAAAGTCTTTTGTTAGAGAAAATAAATTCATGTATCAGTTGTCCTTACGTAGTGATAAACCTGCCTTGAATATTTCCCACCAGAAGGCTTAACCAACAGGTATCTCCAGGCAGGATATTTCACTCGAGTTCTGCGTTCAAAATAAAACGTTTTTATTTATTCTTAAACGAAAAGCCACTTGTTTTCCCCTGCCAGCTTTTGTAAAAACCCTCTTTCTAAATTCGAAAGCAAAGAAAGAGCTTATGGCCGGAAAAGAGAAGAAGAATTGAACCATTTATTCAGTAGTTTCTGGAAATGACGTCACATTTCAAATTGTTATAAATAGAAATATTCCTGGACTCGACGTTCGTTGAACTTTAACACTTCTGACGTGTTCAGGTTTTCCGTGCATTTTTCATATTGCTCTTTCTTCTTTTATTCGAAAAAAAAAAACAAACGTTCCCTTTAAACCAAACTTGTGAAACAAAATGTCACCAATGAATTTAAAATATATATATATATATATATATCTCTATATATATATCTCTATCTATAAATTCCAGTAAATTCCAGTTATGTGTATGAAAAGGTTTTTAAACTAGAAGAAACTTTGAAAAGATTTCTCTCTCTCAGTCTATCTGTATGAAAAGATTCTCTCTCTCTCTTTTCTCTCTCTCCTCTGTCTGTCTGTCTCGTTCCAGTTAGGTAATGATAAGATTTTTTTTTATAATTAGAAGGATTTTTATGGAGATTTGCTTTGTATTTTTTATTTTTATTTTACGTTTCGTCGTCGTTCTATGATTGTCTTTTAGAATAGGTTTAATATTGATTTAGACCAATCTTGTATGCCTCTGTGTGACTAGAAGTAAACATAAGAATAAACAAAAGAATAACAATAGAGGAACCCAAAAAACAATAGATACATTCATAACTAGCGATAAAAGTCCTTTCCACAACTAACAAAAGAAAGGAGTAGCCTCCTACCATTTCAGACAATCTTGTCAACAAGGTAGAGATCCCCTGATGCTAACTGACATCCAGTGGCATAAATACCACCATTTATGAAGATTTAAAAAGACTTTTAAATCAAAGACACAGTAAGAATTGACAAAATTTGAAATATTCATGATCACTAAGAAAGCAAAGAGAGATACCGAGGCAGGACCCCAAAATTACAGTATTGAATTCGTGAGAAACTAGGTCTATGGCCACAAGAGTCCCATTAATGTGAACTTGTTTTGCCGCGTAAAAAAAGATTTGATTTAATACCAGGATCATGCATTATATAAAAAGACAATTAAGGATGTATTTAAGGCACCAAATTTAAGGAGTGATACTCAGCTTTGATACGATCTTAGAGATGAGAAGAATACATTAGATTTTATTCGAGTTTTTTCTTGTGAAAGTTTAAGAAAAGAACTTACATCTGTATCAGCACTTCAGGCTAAAAGTCACAGCACTTCAGAAACTATACTTGGTGAAATCATCTTTGGTTAACTTATAAACATATATACATCAGTCATACTCAGTATTCTATTAACTAGAAAAAACTTGAATATCCTCCTTCATTTAATCATCAAGTAACTGAAATTACACCCAATGGTTTACACATTTCAATTAACAATACACTTTGAACTAAAATAATAGTTATCCAAACCAATCATGACCCACATTACTATATTACTTGACCTTTGACCTTTCTTCCAGCAAACATAATCAATCCTCCGGATGTTTCAAGTTGTGACCTTTTGTCTTTTTAAGGAGAATAGTGAGGCCCTGTTCCGACAGTTGAATTATTATATGAACTCGGCCTTATAAATATTTAAACACTTCGTGTGGTACAGTTATCCAGGTGGTAACGAGGTACCTATGGGGTATGAGCTGTATAGCCTATTACGACTATAGAAGTTGATGTTTGTATTTTGTACTGATTCTACTTCTCTTTACTTTTAGTTTTCTGTAAAAGAAAATTATTGTGCCGGCTTTGTCTGTCCGTCTGCCCTCAGATCTTAAAAACTGCTGAGGCTAGAGGGCTGCAAATTGGAATGTTGATCATCCACCCTCCAATCATCAAACATACCAAATTGCAGCCCTCTAGCCTTGGTAGTTTTTATTTTATTTAAGGTTAAAGTTAGCCATAATCGTACTTTGCCAGCGCTACAGGTACCAACAACATGGCTACCACCGGACCTAGGTTGAGTTTCATGGGCCGAGGCTACGAGTTTTATGGGCCGTGGCTGAGGCCACCACCGGACAGAAAACTGGATTGCGCCGAAGAAACTTCGTCGCATTTTTTACTTGTTTTTATATTGTTTCAAGTACATTTGTAGACAGGATCTTGACTTGTCTTCAATTTGCCTTAAATAGAATTAAATATAAATTACAAATTAAGTTTGTAAATAAATTGTCCTCATAGTAAGTTAATACAGCTAATAATTATATAATTTACCATATAACTATTAGGTAAATATTATTATGATTAATATATTCAATAATTATGTAATCACATCAGCAAGAAAGGTCAATGTCCCTAAAATCCAAAGAACTGAAATATCAAATAACTCCCCCGCCGCCATCATTCAACTTTTTCCTTTTCTCTGTTATAATAAAATAATAATAATAAAAATATTTCTCAAAACATCCCATAAGGAAATATCCTGAACGGTCTTCTTTAGGAAGCTCTCAACTTCATCCCGTGAAATATGATAAGCATTAGCAGTACGATTCTTCTCCTGGCGTCCCGGAAGTAAGATGAGTGAAAGACCTCCCACCTTGGCTCTCTCTAATTCTTCTTCTTCTTCTTCTTCTTCTTCTTCTTCTCTCTCTCTCTTAGGTCTCTCTATTATCTCTCTCTCTGAGTTACTGGGGCCCGGAATAATTCATATTTGTTGTCTGGCAGACTTCACCAGTAATATCAAATCCGCCATCTGACTTTTCCAAGAACACTGAAAACTGTTCAAAGCGCTGAAGAGATTATGTGGTTTTCTGATTCCTGATTCCTTTTCTCTTCTCCTGTCAGGATTTAATTCCTTTGTCAGGTTCAGGGAATGGCTGTTAAAAAATTGCGGAATGGTTTAGTTTTTAAAGAAGGAATTGGGTCTAGATTTTGAGTGGCTATCCTGAAAGTTGATTTTCTTATGGTGTTTCTCAGTTTATGGTGTTTTTTTTGTGGTGCTTTTTTCTCCACTGCACGTTTGTTTATTCTGTTTTGTGTTTACTGGATGTCCCAATAAATGTGCGTATATATATAAATATATATATATATATTTATATATATAATATATATCTATATATATCTGTGTGTGTGTGTGTGTGTGTGTGTTTTGTGTGTGTTGTATACAGGAATATATATAGATATAAATGGCTGGATATATATATATATATATAATATCAAATCCGCCTTATGATATATATTCCCATATACAATATATATATATGATATATATATATATATGAAGATATATATATATATATTTTATATAATTATAGATTATATATTTCTTTATATATATATTTAATATATATATATTGTATAGGTATATATATATATATATTATATATATTGCATAATATTTAATATATTTTATTGAGATCAGGAATTCATATGAAGCATTAATGAAGTAATTTGAATCAATTTTTTTATGGTGTTTAATATTTATTCATCTATGTTACATACGAAGGGGAATTTTTTTTACAAGTGCTTTTTCGTCACTGTAGTCCTGAGTTCTTGTTTTGCTGGTTCGAGCCCACGGGACGACGAACTTATTATCGACTAAAAATTCCCCTTCGGTAACATATATGAAAATATATTATTTCCGAGGTATCTATTGGATATTATAGGATTTGTATATATACTGATTGAATATGAATCATATATGATATAAAAATATATATATATATATATATATATATATATATATATATATATATATATATATATATATATATATATATATATATATATATATATATATATATATATATATATAAACTCATTACTGAATTCTGTTCAACATAACATAATAAGAATATTCACAGAATGAATACCCTCATAACAAAGATAAAGTAACTCTGGGATTATTGGAACACCTCACATATCATGCTCTGTTCCCTCCGATTTATCACTTAGAATTCTTTCCATATGTTTCAACTTCTTTTTATATTTCCAAACTTTACCTTCAAAGTGAAATTTCCCCACACGGAAATACTGATTGAAAGAAATCATATTCCCGAGAATCTTTGGTGAAAGCGTAAGAATCTAGCGTTTCCATTCTGCTGACTCCTGCAGAAGGAGAAATGGGACGAGGATCTAGCAATTTTCTTGATGTTTGCTTGTTCTCACACCCATTTCATTTCCATTTACTCTTTATATTATTTTTTATGTTTTCCCATTTTGACATTTTTATTATCCTATTTATTCCCTAACGAGGCATTTTTCGCTTTTTGCGGTGGATTTTCAATTTGATAAAATTCAGGGTTTAGTTTTCATGTTTTCCAAAATTTAGAGGGAGGTAGATTTTACGAGGGCATGAGAGAGAGAGAGAGAGAGAGAGAGAGAGAGAGAGAGAGAGAGAGAGAGAGAGAGAGAGAGAGTAGCAAATTGTGTTTGAGAGTGATGAATCCTATTTTTTTTATTTGAATATCCTGACCCCAGTTGTTAGCTATGAAGTCTAAAAAAATACATTTTAATTGTCTTTTTATTTTTGTTTTTATTTTTTATTTGCTTTTTGTTTAAACCCAGGTGTGGCAATGTAGATTCTTCACCATTCATCAAAGTATGAAGGATTGTCAAACAATGGATGAATTTTAAATAAGACACTCTCTCTCTCTCTCTCTCTCTCTCTCTCTCTCTCTCTCTCTCTCTCTCTCTCTCTCTCTCTTTGTAAACGAGGTAATAATCTTTTGACATGAATAGGCTGTGAATCACCCAAAAGGACGTGACACTCAATTTCCTGCCAGTCCAGAGAAATGAAACACAGTTCGGAAACAAAATCATTTTCATTCAGCTCGAAAGATATGGATAAGTGTAAAGCTATTTCTTGTGTGTATGTTTGTGGTTTCCTAAAATAGCTATTCTTTTAAATAAACATTTCTTTTTATTCAGAAGTATCATCTGTTTTCGATACTTTACCAGTTTGTATCAAAAGCAGATTCTAACTTAAACACCTTTGGCCTATAGGCTGTATATATGAGCTTAATAATCTACGTTGCGCTTCAAGTCCTTTGGCGAGAGAACAATAAAAATGAGAAAGGAATAATTATTGTCTTATTGCATATACCATTCACCAATTACTTAGACTGATGCGTAAGGATTAATGGCATTTATTGCTTGAGGAATAACATAACATAACGTGATAAAATTGAAATTCATGAAAAGATATTGAGGTACATCACAGCGAAGGGATGCACATAACGATTAATGATTAGTAATTTGAATTTGAAAGACTTTATGTAACTAATAAAAGAGGGCAATTCAATGTACGTGAAATGTAATTTCGGTCTTGAGACATGTAATGGATTGAATTAAACTATTACGCGAAGGAAAGGGTTTAGTTCAGGCGGTGTCTAAAACATATGTTTATCTATCTATTTATCTATCTATCTATCTATCTATCTATATATATATATATATATATATATATATATATATATATATATATATATATATATATTATATATATATATATATATATATATATATATATATATATATATATATATATATATATATATATATATATATATATATTTATATATATAATTCAAATGTATTTTAAACAACAATAAGACAACAGCTTATAAAAATTTTGTTATTTGTTCGTCATTTTATATATTCACATTTAGTTTGGTGCAGGGTAAAACTTCTTACACAGAAATTAATTTAAATGAACGATGTGTGTTCTCTCTTAACTTTGTTCATTGTTTTCTCATATTCGAGAGTGACGGGGTACAATTTTTTTTTTTTGTAAACAAAAATCTTCCCCTTGCAATGCGTCCAACATTTTTTGTTTGCGATTGCTTTTGCTTGAACTTTATTACGCGATTCTTCAAAACATTGCTATTACTCAGTGTTCTTTTTTGTTTGTTTGTTTACTGTGTGTATGTTTCCCGATTGCATTTTCGTCTTTGTTTGAAGCAAGAAAAATATTTGTTTTTACTTTCGATATCGCGTAATTTGATGTTCGTCGTATTTGCGTATATATATATATATATATATATATATATATATATATATATATATATATATATATATATATATATATATATATATATATATATATATATATATATATATATATATATATATATATATATATATATATATATATATATATATATATGTATATGTGTATGTATATCCATATATGAAAGAACAAATGGAATAAATAATATATTAACTGTTTTATATTTGAAATATCATATTTGAAATTTCATGAAATTATGATTCGTAATCTGACATACCTTAATCATTTTTACAAGTAATTTTTTTCCCTGGTGAATCAAAACATCGCAGGCTTTCTTCATAAGCATTCCCATAAGGCTAAACGTCAAACATTAAAGCTTTAGAAAAAAATCATTTTTTACAGCGACAAGAATATGAAGAATAGAAAAATCATGTTATTTACTCTCATTCCCAGGAAGAGGATATTAATTTCATTTTCCGAGGCTATTTTCCTCAACTAAGATTAAAATAAAAAGAAACAAAAATCAAGGCCTTTTACGTTAATATGAAAAATGACGCTGTTAATGGAATCATATTCCCTGGATAAGGCTTCTTGATGGGAGGGTTTTCTCAAATGTTTCTCATATTTCTCTTTTCTCTTCATTTATTTATTTCTCTTTTTGCTGGTGACAAAAATGGTTATATGTTGTGCTTATGTCAACATGTTTTTGATATGTGTATAAAATGCCACTTATGGTCTTTGACATGTTTTCGACATGAAGCTGATATGTATACAATAAGAAGTCACTTATGGTTGTTAACATGTTTTCAGCATGTTTGTGATATGTATACAAAAGAAGCCACATATTGATGCTGACATGTTTTCAACATGTTTGTGATATGAATACAATAAGATGCCACTTACGATTGACATGTTTTCAACATTTTTGTGACATGTATATAAGTTGCAGCTTATGGTTGTTGACACGTTTTCAATATGTTTGTGATATGTATGTGATAAGATGCCACTTACAGTTGACATGTCCTCAACATGTTTGTGATATGTATTTAAGTTGCTAATTATGGTTGTTGACATGTTTTTGAACATTTATGTGACATGTATACGATAAGATGCCACTTGCAGTAGTTGACGTGTTTTCAACATGTTTGTGATATGTATACAATAAGATATAGACGTGAGTTTTTGACATGCTTCCCTGTCGTGTGGACCCACCCTTACATTACAGGTCACAGCCAAATAAAGTTGAACACATCCACATTATTTTATATTCTGAATAATTAAATAAGTTAATTAATTTGATCAGATATGCAACTCTGCCTCCTTTGAGTCCTCCAAGGAAATAAGGCTTTTATTTGACTTTATTTTCCCTAATTAGGAAATGGGATGAGGTAAATCATCATACACTCTGAAGGTAATTTCTGGCGCATAAACATCAGATGGCTAGCTCAATTTGGCACTGGAAGATTAATGACTCACTAATTAGGAATGGGAGATAAGCTAAGATCCCAGATAGAGAGAGAGAGAGAGAGAGAGAGAGAGAGAGAGAGAGAGAGAAAGAGAGACAGGAAAGTTATAAATTTTTGGGTCACATTATTTTAAGTTGTCATAAAAGAAGAATTCCATTCTCTAAATCCTCTCTCTCTCTCTCTCTCTCTCTCTCTCTCTCTCTCTCTCTCTCTCTTTGGTAAAAAAACTAAAGAATCCATATCTCTCTTCGCGAAAAGAGTGATATATATATAATATATATATATATATATATATATATATATATATATATATATATATATATATATATATATATTGATATCGTGAGTTGAGAGAGAACAGAGAGAAGGGGTTTATTTCTTCAATTCCTTCTTATGACAGCAATAAGAGACCCAAGTGTATATTCTTTCTATAGATATATCATATAGACTTTCCTGAAGACCTGTTTCACAGCCAAACAGTTAATGTGGATCAGAAAAGGACTTCAATTCTATCTCTCTTTTTGCATGATAAGACAATAAGACTCTTCAGACACAGGATTGCTCTGGTATCTCTTTTCATCAAGCTCCATAGGTCCGAGAGAGAGAGAGAGAGAGAGAGAGAGAGAGAGAGAGAGAGAGAGAGAGAGAGAGAGAACCCCCTCCAACGACAGCAATAAGAAGAAGAGAGCCAATAAGCAAAGGTCTCCTTCAGGAGATGACGCCAAGATCCGGCGATTAATCTCTGAGCAACGCCCTTTGGGGAGGGGGAACCTCAGGCGTCGTATACATAAGTTGTTGTATTGTTTCTCATTTGCCGTCCCTCCTGACTCGCATTTCAGGTATTGCTTCTCATTTGTCTTGTCCAGACGACTGTTGAATTTTATTATTATTATTATTATTATTATTATTATTATTATTATTATTATTATTATTATTATTATTATTATTACTACTACTACAAGGTGGACAGTTATTTATGGCAGGAAAGCTGGACTGATGTCTTGGTGGGTCGAATTTTCATGGGTCAGCTTCGAGGAAGCAAGAATGGGGGTAAAAGTAAAAGGCTAAAAAGTGGGCATAGCAGCTAGGGGCCGAAGGGACGCTGCAAACTCCTTTAGTAATGCCTACAGTGCACCACGTGAGGTGCACTGATGGCACTACCCCACCACAGGGTGGTTATTTCCATTCCTAAAGGGATATATAAAGAAGTCATAAATCATTCCGTTCCTTAACTTATGAAATCTAAGATCTGAATGACGTCTTCATAACCTGGTTTCGTAATCCATAACCGCTTTAGAATACTTGTTCCTTCAAAGATGCATATGATTCATAAAATACAAAATGCAATCTTTAAATACAAATATTATTTAGTGTCAACTCTATAATATTCTTTGACATGAAACCGAATCTTTCATTTGGCTTCCCATGCCAAAAAATTATAACTTTCTGCTAATTCCTATTAAGAAAATAACAAAAAAATGGTCTAATCTTCATATTTTTGCCGGAATAAGCATTTTCGGAGTTCAAATATTATTTTATTGTCAAAAGGAAACTTTATAATAACCTTTGTTTTTGACATAAAAACCAGAATCGTTCATTTTTTTCTCGCGTCCCATGTCGAAAAACCTGATAATTATTTTATCAGACTAAAGATATGATTTGGTCTATTAATTGAATCGCATTAACACCCACTGTCTAAAATGGTCCTAATTCCGATGAATATTCATCATTTTGCCAGAATAAACATTTTCGGAGTTCGCAATATATAATTGTAATAGACAATGCCAAAACAACAGGCAAAGGCAAAAGGGGCAAATTTGATTTATGGACCCCTTCCGAGTATGAAATGCCAAAAACCACAAAAGAAGAGAAACAGATTACAACCATATTTATGACACATAATTTAGCAAGTACATTTTTAAAGCATAAAAGGTATTCTGACAAAGGAAAGTGAAAATAATACCAGAAGAAAATCCAGAAGAATTATAAGTTAACAAACTTTGCGTAACAATAGCACTACTTGTATTGAGACGTTTTTAAAAGTCGTAGAGAATTTCTCTAATCAGGGACAAACTAAAACATAATGATAGAATTCAGTGCCCATAGTCTGAATGCTGATTCTCCAGTCCAGAATATCTTTCAGGAAGGAACCTTGTAAACCAACCTATATTTACTAAGGGCAATTCTTTCTGGTATATCTAAATTTATAATATACTTTTCTTGGCCAAATTCAGTCTTAAAAGTTTATAATTAGACATTTTCATTTCTAGGCTATTTAATGATGTGATTGAAATTTTCTGGTCTTCCCATATTGAAGAATCAAGAAATTTTATGGATCCAACTGACTTATACTCATTCGACTTAGAATTCTAAGAAAACGATAAAAACATTTGACAATTTAGACTTTGATTTTCCAATTCTCAACCAAAATCCAATCATCCGTTTGCAAATTATTTCAATTTTGAATTTCCAAGATCCCCAATTTTTGCTGTTCGCTTGTTCACACAGAGCTGATTTTTCATGAACTTCTTGTGAAATGTTTCAACATGATCTAGTTTCTGGTAACATATTTCACAGCCGTAAGTCAAAATTGGTACACAGAACATCGAATAGATCACAGTTGATATCAATGGGTAATTCATTTTTTACATTTAATTAACATACTAAATAGTGCTCTATTGAATGACTTGTTTCTTAATAGCTTTATCCATTTTACCATTATAATTAAACGTAGTGCCAAGGTAAACATAATCATCTACAATTTCGATGCTCTCCTCACCATATTTAAAATACATTTCTAACTTTTCCTCTAGAAAATACAACTACTTTAGTTTTTGAAACATTAATTTGAAGTTTCCAAGTATCACAATATTCTTTTACTTTGTTTATATTTTGTAATATTCAGCCATTACAATAGTATCATCAGCATAAAGTAAAACATAAATACGCAAAAACATTTCTATATCAATACTACTTAATTTTTCATTTATTTCCCTTGAGCACATATCCATCCCATTATACCCCCTGCTAAGAGAAAACTCAAAATCATTTAGGTAGATGGCAAAAAGTAATGGGGAAAGATTCTCACCTTGTCTTACACCTATGTTACATTCGAAAAAGTTAGAAATTTTGTGATTCTGCTTCACACAGGATTTTGCATTATTATACATATTATATATGACAGCCATAATATTACCGTTAATGCCATGTGAGATTACTTTTCCCCACAAGGAAGACCTGTCAACCAAATCAAATGCTTTTTTGTAATCAACGAACAAACCGTGGACAATGGTACCTCGTTCTGATTAGGGACCTATTCGTTTCCCACTACCGGACATCAGAATTTCTTCATATTTCTTGCACTTGGATCTTAAGGCTTTGTAGTGACAAGCGTATCCAAAAAAAGCGCGAAGAATTCGGGATACATACACACACACATATATATATATAGGTATATTTTTTTGTCACTTATACACGTATGACTTTTTTATATTCACAAATATGGAGCAATAATTACGTTTAATATCCATTTCACTATACTTTTGGAATAAGTTACACCCAGTGAGAATTATAAACAAGCGCTTCGTCCCCTGCAGGATTCGAACTGTTGCCTGGTTAAGAAACAATGATAATCGTGGGATTAAGTCTGTCACATAATTTGGAAGGTGTAGGTATTTCCTGGCATAGAGTTTGTACGTTACTGTAAAGAGATCCCAAATTATGATCACCTGGGATTAAGGCGAGGTGGGTGGCACCGAATACTTCATGGGCGGTCTCTTTGATGCCCATTTAAGGAGAAGAGAGAATACGAGATAAATAAGGAGAAGAAGGAATGCATGGTAAAATACAGACAAAAAAAAGCAAACAAATATATAAGAAAATTTGTCAGCAAATTAAGTGAGAACGACCATTACTCAATACAGGTCAGGATCGCTTTACATTTTATTGCTTTTCATTTCCCCCAGTTTTGGAAAGAGAAAAAGAAACAGGTCCCAGATTTCATTCTCTTTTGCGTCAGAACGAAGTTATGAAACCACTTGGGGTCCCTCAGATGCCTTCAAAGACACCAAATGGAATCAAGGTATTTTTTCAGAATTGAAATCGTCTTTCTTTGCGACTCTTTGGAATCAAAGATTCCCGCTGTCCATTTCTGCTTCACATTTTTCTTTTTTGATACACCAAGAAAAAATGCGATCGTCAAGGCCAGTAGACTTTATATATATATATATATATATATATATATATATATATATATATATATATATATATATATATATATATATATATATATATGTATATATATATATATATATATATATATATATATATATATATATATATATATATATATATATATATATATATATATATATATATATATATATTTTTAATTATACTGATAGTATTGATTTATATTGATATATATATTGAATTATACTGAAGTATTGAGAAATGATTGATATGAACCTGCATTGCATTAGCATGTGCTGCATAAATGATTTTTGTGATACCTGTTTACACACACACATACACACATACATATATATATATATATATATATATATATATATATATATATATATATATATATATATATATATATATATATATATATATATATATATATATATATATATATATATATATATATATATATATATATATATATATATATAAATGAATTTTTATCACATCACCGTGATTCATATACAAGCATTAAGCTACAAACTTCCTTTAATATCCAATTCGCTCTACCTCAGAAATAATATATTTTGATTTATGTTATCCGAAGGGGAATTTTTAGTTGATAATAAGTTCGTCGTCTCGTGGGCTCGAACCACGGAAGACAAGAACTCAGGACTACAGTGACGCGATTTTAACCACATGAGGTATATTGATACCGACTCCCACTACAAATCCCCGTTGAACTCAGGTATCTGTATTTAGGATCATATCAACCCACATGCTAACCATGTAGTGCGTTTTTCGCACGCAGCCATATTATGAATGAATTTTTATCACATCACCGTGATTCATATACAAGCATTAACTACAAATGTCGTTTAATATCCAATTCCCTCTACCTCGGAAATAATATATTTTCATATATGCTGTATCAGCCTTTAGAGTCATTAAGTTACCTCAAACTCGTCTAGAAAACATTAAATAGCCTAAACTGATAAACACGCTTCTAAACACGCACAAAAGTTATTTTGTATGTTTAAAATTTTAGTTTGTTTTTCATCCAGTTATAAAAAATTTATATCTTCATTATCCTTTCATCAATTATTGTTCTTGCTGTACGATTGTATAAGAAATATAACGTGTGACCCTTCACCCTGACCTTGTTAACTTTTCTGTTTTCTAAAGATTGTCTTTATGCATAAAATATTTCTGTAAATAATATTCTTATGAGAAAAATATCTGTATTCAGCTTTGGAATCACCTGTCAGGCAACGTCTTCCCACATTTACATTTATGACATAACAAGCCCTCGAATTTCTCTGCGCTTCGAGAACCACCTCCTTCTCTTCCATGCTAAGCTTTGGAAATCGAATCTGCTCTGTATTCCCTAAATAATGTAACCTTCCATTTGACGCGTTGTTTTTCATTCTGGGTTCTTCTATGCCTTTGTTGATGAGTGCAAGAGAGAGAGAGAGAGAGAGAGAGAGAGAGAGAGAGAGAGAGAGAAAATTATCAGAGCCTGCGACAATGTTTTGTAAACTTACCCCACTCATCTAGATCATTATCTTTTGGAGAGAGAGAGAGAGAGAGAGAGAGAGAGAGAGAGAGAGAGAGAGAGGCACTACTAGGATGATGACCAAACGCCATCTAGTGGGGAAGTGTGAAAGTTGTGCAATTCTCTCTCTCTCTCTCTCTCTCTCTCTCTCTCTCTCTCTCTCTCTCTCACCTCAGGAATTCAATTCCCCTCCGCAATTGACTTGAACGATCCTGAAGTCCAATCGAGTTAATGATAAAAGGTGAAAGAGAGAGAGAGAGAGAGAGAGAGAGAGAGAGAGAGAGAGAGAGAGAGAGAGAGAGAGCGTCGTGGGAAACATCTGTTCCTTCCTAAACCTCCTAATTTTATTCTGAGCCTTTTTATCCTCAGAGAGACAAGAAGGAATATCAGTCTTCAGCTTAAGAGCTGCTCTGAGAAGGCGACTTTCACGGGACGATCTTCTGCCCTTGTCACGAGCTGTCATCACTTTATTACTATCATTAAAAAAAAGTAAAAAATGCGCCGAAGTTTCTTCGGCGCAGTTGAGTTTTCTGTACAGCGTATAATGCTGTATGAAACTTTCAGCCACGGCCCATGAAAATCTTAGCCGCGCCCATAAAACTTTCAGCCACGGTCTGTTGGTGGCCTGTGTTGTTGGCACCTACAGCAGTGCCAGACGCACGATCATGGCTAACTTTAACCTTAAATTAAATGAAAACTACTGAGGCTAGAGGGCTGCAATTTGGTATGTTTGATGATTGGGGGGTGGATGATCAACGTACCAATTTGCAGCCCTCTAGCCTCCTCAGTAGCTTTTAAGATCTGAGTGCGGACAAAAAATGTGCGGACGGACAGACAAATAGCCATCTCTATAATAGTGTTATTTTACAGAAAACTGAAAGTAGACCCTCCTTCAAACATGTCCTGTTATGCAGGAAGTCTGTGAGCTAATCCCCTAAACTCTTTTACATAAATTACCACGACAAATCAAGGATGAGTCTCCTGTGCAGAAGACATCGTCCACCTTTGTTTGATTCCCCACAAATGATCTCCAGAGCAAAGGAACTCATCTGTATCCCGAAATGAATTTAACGAGAGACAAAAAAAAAAAAAAAAAAAAAAAGAGAGAGATCCATTTTTGGTCGTTAAGAGCGAAGAAAGAAGAATAATGATTCTGCGTTGGCGCTGCAGTTAATGACCATCGAGTTTTCTCTTATTTTCTTCCTTTTGTTCTGCTTAAAGCCATTCCGTGTTAAGCGTCTTCATTCTTTTACGCTGATTACCCTCGACACACACATAGATTATAAAATAAGAAAATAAAAAGTTAAATGCAAAAACGAAAAAAAGGCCAAAATCCACTAGATCTGATAATGAGTTCGTGAGTTGTAACACATTTGCCTTTGTGAGAGGCTGATGGAGACATTCCCGGGATAAAAGCTAGAAAAAAAAAAAAGGTGTAATGCTTCGTAATCTTCCACCCAGATGGATTCGAGTCAAAGGCGAGGCTATAACTATTATGAAAAGCCCCTTTCTTTTTTCTCTCTCGTCGGTAATGTATCATAAACAATAGGATCCTTTTAACGTGAAATATTTATCTGAATATCTTCACCACAGATGCCTGCATTTGACTGAATACTATTCTAAATAAAGGTTTTGTTTAACTTTTATTTTCTATTCACTATTTTCTCCAAGAAATCAGATTCGCCAAACTTTCTCTTTCAGTATCGTTCTGAAGCCGTTGTTTCGAATTTTATATTTAAATGACGTTTAGGTATTTACAAACCGGATTAATTGGAATTTCGAAGAGGAACAGAAGGCAAAACCAGCAAACTGGTAAAGCAAAGGAAACCAGTGAAATATCACTTTCCAATTATTTATATATTAAAGGATCTTTTCATATCTATAATTGTTTTGATGATTTGGTCGTCATATATATATATATATATATATATATATATATATATATATATATATATATATATATATATATATATGTATGTGTGTGTGTCTATGTGTATGTATGTATATGTATATATATATATATATAGTATATATTATATATATATATATATATATATATATATATATATATATATATATATATATATATATATATATATATATATATATATATATATATATATATATATATATATATATATATATATATATATATATATATATATATATATATATAAAAAAGTAAATATCCCTGCGAATTCGTCCAGAAAAGTGAACTGTCTAATAAAAGATTCAGCCTCCTGAGAAAAACGCCGTAATTATGACTGCTGTTTATAGAAGCATAGATAATGTCAGTGAATGTAGTTTTATGAAGTCTCTTGGGAGAGACAGTATCATATTTATAAAATAATAAGGAAATTAACGGTTGATTTCGCTACTGAGATTGCTAATACGCAGCTAAAAGATGGGATTTCACTCATCACTTCTAGTTATTGATGTTGATGGAATTAGGTCTTTTTATTAACGAGAGAAGATAAAATGTTTGAATCAGTTTCCTCTTCTTCTCATCGTATTGGAAAACTCCGAACAAAATCACTAATTCTCTGGATATTAATGATTGTGCAGTATTAGTATCACTGTTAAAGAACGAGTTAATTTGGAAAGTCTTTAAAATCATAATTTAGATCCGTTTCCGTAAGGACCTCCAAGGATTTCAGGAGTACTGATGTCTTACAGAGACATCAGTCTTCCTCAAGTATGAATTCATTCTTCCTTTGTCGTTTCCTGCAAGCAAGGAAACAGCCTGAGAATAGAGCAGAAAGATATGAAGCGTAAAATCATTCAGAATTCGAAGACTGCTTTTATTCTTCTAAACTCTTAGTTCGGCGACGTTTTATCAAGGTAATAAAAAAAATACTAAGTGGCAGGTCCTGATCCAAGGCTGATCGAAGGAGCAACTGATACTTAATAAAAATTGCTAATTTATCAGCTCCAAGAACTAATAGATATTCATTCTCAATGCGAAAAGATGAGGGTTAGAATTCATGCATTAAATAATGTGATAGGAAATATCTGTAGTCTTTGCTCATGATTCCAATTTTGATTTTCCTAAAGCTTCTAGGGACAATTGCAATCTCTCCCTTTCTTCAATGGCTTACGAATTCCGAGAGAAAGTAAAAGAGAAAGGGAAGAGTGAAGATGCCTAAACCATCCAAAAAGATGATAAATTCCAGTTCGCGGGAAGGGAGATTGATATCAACAAGTAAAAGCCAAAATCAAGAATTATCAGACTTGCATCTTTTAGTTGTTCCAACGAGCTTCTGTTTAGCGGCTGAGGGAGGGGGAGAGACAGTGTATAAGCCAGAAAATATTTAATTTTTCTACGTTTTTCTCTTACAAAATTATCCTGGCAAACATATTAAAATTTCAGCCAGCCCTGACAATTATGTTTAGCCTTGCTTCTTTGTAACTGAAATGTAATTTTGTGTTTTCAGAAGTTAAGTGTTATTTTCCCACTTTGCGTAAAGTTTTACATTTTTGTTTAGGTTTTCCATTTTGCTGAAACTTTTGCGTTATTTTCCCTTGACATTTGTGGAATATCTCTCGAACTGAATGTGAATAGTTTATGAAATGAATGAGCTTCGTTTTTCTAAACAGATTCAACCTAATGTTCCTTTTTGCGTGTGGATGTTGTTTCCTTGTTCGCAGAGTGGCTTTGCTTATTTTTGTTTGCTCAAATGATGCCTCCTTCAAAATTAGGCTACAAGTATGCAATATGCCAATTGGTATAATAAGAATAATGACATTATTTTAGGTACCATTTGATATGAATGTCTGTGAATATGCTGCGATGAAACTCTTTGAAAAATATCTGTCACTCATTCATTGCCAAAGATAATTATGTACAATATGGCGTTTTCAGTCTCGAATTCTCGTGTTACAAATCCAAGTTATTTCTTCTTCCCGCATCTGGGTTGTTACTATATGCAATTGTCATGTTCCCTCTCTGTGTGATCATTCATTTGCCCTCACATGTCTAATTCCATCTACACCTCAGAGGGGGTCCTTTACTCTTCCCAAAAACTGATTCCCATTCCCACAATTCGAGAAAATGTTCAGCGGAAATTCTACAGAAGTTTGATTCTGGTGTTGAATAATAAACAAGACAGCGAGAAGACCGGAAATTATTCCTCCTTTTTATTTACACCAGAGTTTCGGGAATCCTTTCCCACCATCAGGGTTATATAAAATTTATTTTTACAGTATTAAAAAGCATGCTAAAATAAGCTAATAATTATAATGATAAATTTAGTTTTGTAATATAAAGGTCGTTAAGCTAAAGGTAAAATAAAAACAAGAGTGATTCTTAGCTAGAATTTAATTAAAACTATACATAATTCAGTGAAAAAAAATCAAGTTTTTAAAAGGTGATGGCCACCTCAGACTCCTCCTCTTCTACTTCTTCTTTAGGCTTCGAGCGAAACAAAATACGTAGCCTCTTCGTCCTTTGTAGCTGCAGTTTCCTAAGCGTCTCCCAAATGAAGTTAATGCATAATATTCAGATTGCCTCGGCTCTCTCTCTCTCTCTCTCTCTCTCTCTCTCTCTCTCTCTCTCTCTCTCTCTCTCTGTACCTCAAAGCTGAACGCTGATGAGGAATTACAAAGGCCATCAAAGATTTCTCTCCTCCAGGATGACTTATTCCTGGTCGGAAATTTGTATGCCCCGGGGATGGAGCCTTCATTTTAATAGCTATGCCGCCGGTAAGTGAAAATCACTTCCTGTCCAAAATGGTATCTGGAGGTTGCGTAAGATTTGATATATATATGTGGGTCATTCTGCTAATTGGTTAATAATTAGTTAGATGCATTTATATCGCCTTGCTTGACCTAAGACCCACGTAATTCTGTCATCTAAGGCTAAAATTAAACTCTAAAGGACAGATACTGAATAGATCAGGTCGCCAGCTGAAAACTAGTTTAACAAAGAGTAGAGGTTTATTTCATAACAACATGAATTTGTTCAGCAAACTTACTGGAAAACTAGTTTCAACAAAAGTAAAATAGAATGAAATCAGTTATTTACAGGAGCTAACAGCAGCTCAAAATATTAGCCCTAATTAAGACAAATACTTCAATGCTACATAGAAATGAATCCAACAGCGTTATATGCCTCCTCAAAACGCTTTTATAAGGCAGTGGAATGCAGTGAATGTCGAAATGAGGCTTCTTGGCACTGGTTGCGGATTCTTCTCCAGCCAAGAGGATCTTGTTTAGGCCCAAGGTGTACACACTTTTGGAAAAGACGTATCCAGAAAACAAGCTTATACTATAGAAACTCTCACTCGTCATTACTTAATCACAAGGGATGAATCTTACATCAAGAATAGTACTTTTAACACCATGGAGGATAAGTTATGTGATTTCACTAGACAACAGTAATTGTACTTAATATATGACTTCACAAATGGGATACGTTTTTCAAGGATTTCTTAGTCAGTGACTGCTCAAGAGGAAAAATTGAACAAGGAAAATGAGAGTTGCAGTTGAAGGCAAAAAGAACCGGGAGTAATTGTCAAAATCAGACTTATCACTGGTTGAGCTAATGCAGGGATCAGTTGCATAAGATTCCTTGGTCCGTTTGGAATAACAACTTTCTCCCTCGTGTTGAACACGAACAAACAAGGGAAGAGACAGCGCAAGCTCAGAGAGAGAGAGAGGGCTTGCAGCCTTGCACGCCCTACTCCGAGAATATCTGCTGAGAGTCTATTGAGGCTGAGGCATCTTCTGGCTGCTTGCTTCAATAATCATCCAACCCAGGGTCTGACCTGAAATGACAATAGACTCGCCAGTACAAAGGTCACAGAAAAGTGGGTTTTAAATACGACATATCTAAGGTTTGGCCTGACAAAACTGTATCCCCTCTATGACTTCTGTGAGTTTAAAATTCCCACCCTTGAACGGTTGGCGCGTTTAGTTTGAAAACAACTGCTTCCCGCTCGCATTTTTCTCACGTGAGAAATATATATTCTTCCTAGCTTTACGTAGAAAATGATTTCTTTTCTACTAGAGGCAAGGAAGAGAAGTCGAACAGCAAATACATATAATATATATATATATATATATATATATATATATATATATATATATATATATATATATATATATATATATATATATATTTGTTTATTGTAGTATAAACCAACTTATTTAAATTTTTGAACGCAGTACAAATATAATTTAGTATCTTGTTCATTAAGTTTCTTCTCTTTAACTGGTATTGCATAGTAAGACTTCCACCTAACGCAATTCTCCTCGTATTTTGATAATTAACTTATATTTTCTTCTAAGCACTTATTAATTCGTTCATTTATTTCTTTTTTTAATAAGCGATCTCTTCGTCCTGTATCTCTCTTTACCGTCTGTTACTTCTTTCTAATGAACACCTTAATAATATTCTTTGGAAGCTTCTTGAATCTCAATTCAGTGGCCCTGTGGGGGCCTTGTTGCGTATGAATAGGGCTCTTCGTGTTCTGAACAATAATAATATCATCATCATCATCACCATTATTATTGTTATTATTATTATTATTATTATAATGCCTCCAACCTCTGTCAAAATATACATTCAAACATTTCGCTACCTTTCAAATAGGGTTGAGGTGGCTGACCCCCACCCACCCCCCCCCCGCCTCCCAGGCCGGTCTTCGATTGAAAATGAGGCCAAAACTACTTGGAATTGGAACCATTGTTACTCTTTTGATTTTGGAGATTCCTTCATTTTCATACGAAGGAGAAGTGGGTCGAATTCTCTGTTGTATTTTGAATACATTGTCAGAATTCTAGGCTTTCGTTTATCCACTTTTTATTTTCATAAATTTAGGTAAAAGTTTGGTGAAGTAGTAAATTAGCTTAAGGAGTATACTCTTACTAATACTTAACTTTCTAAACTAGTCCCTACCATGGTTAGCTAGCTAACTGCCCCCATTATTCTTTCACCCATCTTACCAAAAAAAAAAAAAAAATACTCTTCTGTAAACCCTCACGACCTTTCACGAAAGCTCCTATTTGTGTGGGGTCGGGGGGACGGTTCCCTGGGTGATATCTTTAAAAGACTTGGTCTTCCCTTCCTCCTTCTGCTCAATCTGAATCTCTCTCTCTCTCTCTCTCTCTCTCTCTCTCTCTCTCTCTCTCTCTCTCTCTCTCTCTTGGGACATCCATTTTTTTTTTGGTCGTTAGAAGAGGAAAAAATGTCTTTTTCCCTGCTGTGTATTTATTTCTTGCTACTAACTTACTGTGCTTTTTTTTTTCTCTCAATCTTTCTACTCTATTTCCCCTGCAATTTTCCAGTAGGTTCGAGAGAAGACTGGTCAGATATAAAATTAGATATTCAAATTTAAAAGTTTCCTATTCGCTAAAAACCTCAGTGATGTAAGCGGGTTCGAATCACGCCAAGGAGAAAAATAATTGCTCCCTCATTTATTACCCGTCTGGATTCAAGGCTTGTGGTCGGATATGCGGGTCCAAAAGGTTTGTAGAGATTTGTAAATTAAAAGGTCGTAGCACATCTTTAGATTAAATATGTATATCTGGTAACATTGATCAGTAGATTCTTTCTCTCTCTCTCTCTCTCTCTCTCTCTCTCTCTCTCTCTCTCTCTCTCTATATATATATATATATATATATATATATATATATATATATATATATATATATATATATATATATATATATATATATATATATAACTATATGTATTTATATATATTCCTCTATTTATTGACGACCTCAGTAGTTATAACGCTAGTTTATAGAACCTATCAGTCAATCAGTTATGAGGTCCATTTCCTGCAGGGGATTACGTGTTGTACTAGAGAAATAATTAGAAATTCTCTCTCTCTCTCTCTCTCTCTCTCTCTCTCTCTCTCTCTCTCTCTCTCTCTCTCTCTCTCTCTCTCTCTCTCTCTTCCGAAATGTACGTACAGATTGTCCAGGGATCTTAAGAACTGGAAAATATGATGAACTTAAGACGAACTGCAGTGCAGATCCAATTAGTCTTCAAAGAATATTTTTATTTAATTTTTAGAGTTTTAGACTTTTTAAGAAATCCGAAGAGAAATGACGTAGGGGCGTGGATATTAGTTAGTCTTATTTCAGCCATATTTCCTCCAGGTTGAGAGGTCAATATAGGTAAATGAGGGATTTTTCAATTCACAATTTCTCGAAGTTTCAGTCCACTTATCATTCAGCCTTTTCAAGTAATAAATATTCATCAGCTTTTTGAAGATTCTATCATTTTCGGTCATGTGATGAAATTGAACTGAAGTACTAATTACCCGTTGAAGGTAAGACTTCACTACTTCCTTACCTGCTCCAGGATTAAGTGATAATTTTTTTTTGGGGGGTGGGGGGGCTTTTTTCATTCTGGGAATTTCCCTTTGAAGGTTCGTTCATTAGTTATTGATAATATATTAATTTTCCCTTTCTCCTTCCCGATTGCTAAAGCATTCCTCCAGACCTTCACTTGGAGTTTTCTCTCATTAAGAGACTCCGCTGACCTTTTAACCCCTTTCCAAATAGAGGTGGTTTTTTTGGAGGGGAGGGGAGGGGGTGAGGGTGAGGGGGGGATGGGAAAGGGGTGGGAGATGGGGAAGGGGATGGAGAGGGGAAGGGTGAGGAAGGGATGGGGGGGTTTCATTATCGTCTAATGTACTTGAGAACTTTCCTGTTTTTGAGTAACCATCACCCAGTTAACTGTTGAAATGATGTTGATTGGTTGCTGCGATTTTCTTTCCTCTCTCTCTCTCTCTCTCTCTCTCTCTCTCTCTCTCTCTCTCTCTCTCTCTCTCTCTCTCTCTCTCTCTCTCATCAATTCTCTTCAGCAATGTATCTTATAGAGGCATAGGGTTATATAAAATATCTACGGGTAATTTCACCTTGTCTTTTGCATCTATTAATTACTAAGTATGTATATACGTGCATGTATGTATGTATACATACATACCTACATACATACATACACACACACATATCCATATATATACTGTGTGAATATATGGCTTTTTCCTGTTGAAAATTAAGCGATTTTATGTGGCTTTCATTAGAAATAAATCAAAATTGCTGTGGACATGTCTGAAGCTTAGTGTGTGTATGTGTGTGTGTGTGAGTAATTTCCCATACGGCAAAAATGTGTATGTAGTGGAATTTTAAGCTTTTAATCAGAAATGTACAAACAGGCTTGTTTAGACTTCAAACATAACTGTAAATACAGTTTGTATTGCAAACAAAATCTTAGATTCCGAGTGTAAAGGTGTTTGCATAAACAGTCTTTCACGGCCTGAATAACTGCCCTGTCATTCACTTGCAGGGGCCTTTCTCGAACCTTATTAATAGTTTATTTATTATACATTTTGTGATGTTTTCACACCAAACTCTAAAGGACACGAAGGAACATTAGCCTTCGACAGACAGGCCTCTCTGACCCCCAATAAGAGTTCTCTCAGATTTACGAGATGCAATTTGTGAAGGGAAGACGCAAAAGGTGTTTGTGTGTGTGTGTGTGTGTGTGTGTGTGTGTGAGAGAGAGAGAGAGAGAGAGAGAGAGAGAGAGAGAGAGAGAGAGAGAGGGTGAGAGAGATGGTGTAGAGTGTGGAGAAGGTGATGAGGTGAGTTGAAGTGAGGTGGAGTGAAGTGGGGTGAGGTGAAGTCAGGTGGGGATGAAGTCAGGTGAGGTGAAGTGAATGGGGATAAAAGTGGGGTGAGGTGAGGTGAGTTGAGGTGTGAGGTGGAGTTTGTATGAAGTGGGGTGAGTCAGTGTGAAGTTGGGTGGGGATGAAGTGAGGTGGGGTGAAAAAATTAATTTTCTGTTGTTGGAATTCTGGTGTCGGTTGATCGGGGATAAAGTGAGGTGAGGTGAAGTGAGGTGGAGTGGAGTGGAGTGGGGTAGAGTGAAGTGGGGTGAGGTGAGGCGAAGTGAAGTGAGGTGGTGGTGGTGAAGTGAGGTGAGGTGGTGGTGAAATGAGCTGAAGTGAGGTGGGGTGGGGTGGGTTGAGGTGAGGTCAGGTGAGGTGAAGTTGGATGAGATGAAGTGAGGTGGGGTGAAATGAGATGGTTTTGGGTGAAAAGAAGCGATCGACGTCAGAATGCACTGAAAAGAGGACCTGCAACAAGCGCCATATAAAAGACCCTTCCCGGAGGAGATCAACAGTTTTCAAATCCCTGTGGTGAAAAAAAATAACCGCAATGAAATGATGCTATTTTAGGCCCTTGACCCTCCTCAGTCCATTCCAGCCTCTGTTCAATATGACCCCAAGTCGAATAAAAGGCCTGGCCATTTCTTTTAATACTTTTAGGACACACAATTTTTCACGGAGAGAGGTGGAAAAATGCCTCCGACGGCGAATGGAAGAATCAGCAGAAAAGATGACCAAACTGCAAGAAGAAAGAGCAGCCGCGAAGTGAGAAGAATTCTGCAACAATACCACGCCAGAGACCCAAAGTGCCGTGCTTCAACAAGTGGAAAGGGAAATAGGAAAGCATTCGAAAATAGTCAGTGACCTGTACTACCTTTCCGTCCTCACGAGGGCACAAAACGCATGCGTTTCCACTTTTGTATTGGTACTCTTGATAACGTCAATGCGTATAGGTTGACGAAACAGCTGTCGCGTCTATAATTACCGAAGTAAATGGAAGAACCCCATTGCCTAAACGTCTCTATCAGTAACCTAAACAATGAAGTGAAGAAAATAGTCAGAAAATATGAAGCAATAACAAAAAAGCTAGTTAACAATGAGAAAGCCATTCTATTTAGTGAATGTTGTATCCGTGAAAAATTGTACACTAAAATATATATATATAGTATATAATGAACTATATATATATATATATATATATATATATATATATATATATATATATATATATATATATAAATCATGAAATACGCAAGAGATAACGTATTGCAAAATTCACTTCCATGAAAGACTTGTGGGGCTTTTGCTTAACATTTTCTTATAATAAAAAAAAAAACATTTTTCGTCTGCATAAAATATAATAATTTTGGCCAAAGTTCAAAGAGGCGCCGTTAAATTTTTTTTTTTTTCTTCAAAAAACACCACATCTTTTTCTTTCTTTTTTTTTTTAGTCAGGCAAAATGATCTAAAAAACGTTGGCAAAGGTTTGGAAAATAACTGAGCAAAAAAGTTTTCACAAAAGACTTTATCTTTTAGCGTAAAATCATGAAGATTCTTTCTCAGCCTTGCAAGGACAACTGTGCGTCTGCGTTGTTTTTGTGTGTGTGTGAGTGTGTCAGAGAGAGAGAGAGAGAGAGAGAGAGAGAGAGAGAGAGAAATGAGAAATGGAAAATGGCTGAAAAAAACTATCTGCAGTCGACAATTGAAGGCAAGAAACTGGCAATAGCTATATGTTGTATAATAGTTTGGCAATTAAAAATTCTAATGATGCAGGAGCTCCATTTGCCGAAATAAAGAGATATACTCTGTAGGTGCCTGACAAGCTTCAATAATGCTATCCTTACTGGCTCCAGATGTCAGGCAGACCGTTTGTCGAATGGTAGCATTAGAAATATGCTAACGGACAGATATGCCCATCTCAATGGCGCAGTGATCAGAAGTGCCTATATATTCACAGACCTTGGACTTGACGACAGCTGGAACATCTGCGAATATCAGGTCTAATCCGTGACCAGAAATATGCGTCGGTTCCTCAATTAGCTGGACAAAATCGGAGGATGGACAGAACCCAGTTCAGAACTGTCTATATTCTTTTCACTTTTCGGATCAAAACAAGCCTCATGTACACACACACACACACACACACACCAATGAATGGAACTGCAATGATTATCAAATCAGCAGACTGAAAAATTCCTCTGGCACTATTTCTCCTTCATACAATGTACCCTACCCTCCAAGGCCTCCTCCTGCCTCCAATCACCGTCAGGAAAAGCAGATGCCTTCAAACATCAGAATTCAATCTCGGTTCGCCCTGTCTACTCGGGCAAGACGAATCTGATGGCCTCCTCGATTTACCCGAAAAGAGGTTGGGCCCTCAAACACCCCAGTTCCTTCGCCTCCTGGCTGTAACTTCAAACAAGATGTTCAGACGAGATGCCCTTATGTTCTTTGTCAACCCTCAGACCTCGCTTTCTACTCTGGGAAATGGGGAAGGGCGCTCCTGAGGAAATTGCATTGAGGAACGACGCCCAGCGAATGCCTACCTTTGACGAGGAATTGGATTTGCTATCTGACTCGTTCTGAAAAAAGTCCCTGATGTTTTTCCTAAAAGAAGCATTTCACTGATACCCGTTTGCAGCTAATGAATTGTAAATGTGCCATACTGTTTTATAGTAGTTGAGAAACGTTGAAAGGTTATCTTGCATCTATAAGACATATGTAACATACAAGCTAAAGATCGCAACTGACCAACCTACCCAGTGGCCTATTCTGAACCTAATCTAAATAAGAAAAATGAGAAGAGTGTTTGCAGCGTCCTTCGGCCTCTAAGCTGCACCCACTCTTTAGCCTTTGACTTTACTCATCCTTGCTTTCTATCTTCAATCTTTGTAGCCTCTCTGACTAAACTTCTTAATGCAACTGTGGGATTTGATTGAAAGTTCCACATTGTCCCAGACCGGTTTGTTGTTCGAGGTCCTGCCAATGAAGAATAAAGATGTACATTAAATTTCTCCTTAAAATTCATTTCTCGTGCAATGTAGGTTCGGATTCCGCAATAAAAATGATCCGAAAAAATGTAATAATTTCTTAAGAATTGTTTCCAGTGAGACCTAGGAGAACTGTTAATCAACAGTGGTCTGGTTAAACTTTGTGAAGATCACTTTTGATGGAGAGATGAAAAGACTAGCATTTAAACAGATCACTTTTACTGGGAATTCCTTGGCGCATAGTTTCGCGACAAATGGGCTTCAATAATTAAAAATCAGAATGAATAAAATGTACAAATAATAATAACCGTAATAATAATAATAATAATTCATAATAATAATCATCAGATAGCCAAGATTTTGCGTTATTTAAAAAAACAAATATAAATCTAAATTCTATAAAATTTTAATCTAAAGATGACGTAAAATAATAACTTAAAAAAATTATAAATAAACCAAATAAAAAGGTGGACCGAGCTCCTTAAACTGCCATTAGGTGAAAATAAAAAGATTTAGCCTTTCGACCATCCTTAAAGACCTGTAACGAAATGTTTGAGTGTTTTTCGTTCAGCAATGTCAACACACTCAGAATTTAGTCTAAATTACGTGTGAATAAAGTGCATAATAATAAAACCTCAACTGAAACCGGATCTGGATTTGAAGAGAAATATCAAACAGTTTTCCCTGGTTTTCAACTAGCTATGTGTAACCCAGTCCTCATGACTTAGTACAGAGGGCGTCTCTTTTCTTCTTCATTTTCGATTGGGGATTTATTAAATGTGTTCATATCTTTGCAAAATGAATATAAAAAATTAGTTTCTTTATTTTTACTTTCATTTGTATTTTTATGTTTGTGCAGGTGAAAACTCACACATGGAGACTTTTTCTTTTTAATTTTTTGAACTTGAGTAAACTCTAAACCATTTTTTTATGATCTTTTTACAGATTTACCATGTTGCAGTGAAAATCTTGTTTTATGCACTTGTATTTATAAATTTGGTTTTCAATATAACGATCGTTCCAACAGAATACAAATGTGATATTTATTCATATATTATGTTATTTGAACTGTGTACCGTTTATTGTTTTATGACAGATGGGTTGTTTATATATATATTTTAAATAATCATCGATGTCTTTCTATTAGATTCTCATATATTTTCATTCGATTTAATTTTTGTATTATGTTATTTCTGTCAATAAAGTATAGTGTTTAACTCAGTTAGATTCCAGTAGGCCAAGAAGGTAGAAACTCGGAGGTTATGATCAAGATGGATTGAGCTGAATCAAGTCGGGCTATAAACTCATCTTCAGAGTGAGATGCTAACCTCTATATTAAAAACTAAATAATAAAATCATTTCAATTCCTGGATATTAGATTCATAATAATGTATACATTACAACACATATATATATATATATTTATTAAATATATGAAACTGGAACAATATATTCCAGATTCCATATATATATATATATCTATATATATGACTGTAATTCATTGCAAAGAGATAGATATACATATATGGAAGAACAAAGAATAAATCAGGAGAAACTTGGAAAGACATATATAGCTGATACAACGTTTTTTCCAGGGTATATATATAGCACAAACAATAAATATTTATATATGCCCGGTGTGTGTGAGTGTGTGTTGAGAGTCTGAGGGTTGTAAAGGATTCCAGTGGGTGTGTACCCATGTTAAAAGTGACTGGGTAGTTCCCAAAAAGAGAAAAATCTGGAGGAAAAAGAATGAATCAAATGAAACAGAAAGTTAGAAGATGCATTTCGTTGTTGAGTCATTGAGGAGTAAACAATGAGTCAATCAGAGAGAAGACCTGAGTGGAGGTTTGTGGTGAGTCAGTTTCTTCAAGTGAGGGAGTGAGTGAAGTGACTGAGTCTCATGAGGGAAGAGTGAGTGAGTAAGTCATTGAGTGGTTCAGTGAGTGAGGGAATGAATGAGTGAGTCAGGAAGTTAAATCATGCAAAATGAGTGAGTCATTGAGTGAGGAAGAGTGAGTACGTGAGTGGAGTCAGTGAGTGGTTCAATGAATGAGGGTGAATGAGTCAGCAAGAACGAGTGAGTGAGTGAGTCAGTGAACGAGTGAGTGAGTGTTTGAATCAATTGAATGAGTGAGGGAGTGAGTCAGTGAGTGAGAGAGTGAGAAATTCAGTCACAAATGTGTCGAGCCATCGTCTTTGCCCTGATTTGGGGCCAGGAAGTTTTTGTTTCCTAACTATTCATCAACTCATTTTGGCCAATTTACCGAAGTTTTTCTTGCAAATTCGCGCTAAAGTTGCTGATGATGTAACAAAGTTATAGCTCTCTCTCTCTCTCTCTCTCTCTCTCTCTCTCTCTCTCTCTCTCTCTCTCTCTCTCTCTCTCATAACAGCATAGAGTTTTGTAAGTTGCTGAGCTTGCAAATTTCCCTGTCGCTCCAATCATCTTTTTCTCACTTCCGCAGAAACTCGAAGGCAACTGCTCAGAAGATGCTTTCAATCTCTTTCTTTTTGAACGATAATTTTTATATCTTCGCGAAGAAATTCGCGTCTTGCAGCTCTGCACTGAGATATTGTTGCAACATTCTAAAAAGAATATCGTCACCTTATCGTTTGCATTTCGGTAAATATTACTGCATTCTTCAAAAGACTATTGACAACTTTGTCTTTGCATTTCGAAAAGTATTGTTGCAATATTTAAAAAGAATATTGTCAATTTCATCTGCTTTGTTGAAAACGAAAGAGCATCAGTTAATTAGGAATTTACAGACTCTTTGATTACTTCTCAGATGTCGTATAGCAAAGATATCTACAATTTAAAAAAAGATTTATTTTAGATTACATAAAACGCCAAAATAAAACTCCAGGGAAATTTCCTGAAGTTTTCGAAATAAACAGGTGGGGTGTTTTATTCATTTGTATCTGTGCTTAATGCATACCTGTGCATCTGTGCTAGTGTATTTTATAGCAGACTAATCTTGGACAATACAAAAAGAATAGAAAAAATAAATACATAAATAATTAAAACAGCCCAGCAGGGAAACGAAATCTGTAGATATTAAAATATAATAAGCTAAGAAATGAGCAGTGAATAGGGATGTATGCATACGTATGTATATATATTATTACTTTCCAAATAAGGTATATGGAGTCTTTGGCCTACGAGCAACCACACTGACGCCATCTGGTGAGAGATGACGTGATTTCCCTTTATTATTTTCACAAGAGGAAGAAAAAGAGGACAAGACTTCCTTTGTGATTGTTTCAAGATCATCAAAGTCTGAAGCATATCCGCGATCTCTCTCTCTCTCTCTCTCTCTCTCTCTCTCTCTCTCTCTCTCTCTCTCTTATCTTTGCAAGTAATGAACAAGGAACGCTTCTCCAAAAGATATAAAAAGCTGAATTTATGTGGGAAGGGAGAGAAAAAGCCATTTGAATACTGACTGCACGAGGAAATATGCTTCTTACCTCTCTCTCTCTCTCTCTCTCTCTCTCTCTCTCTCTCTCTCTCTCTCTCTCTCTCTCTACTGTGGCGATAACATTAAAAGCTAGGCAAGTTACTATGAAAGTGAAATAAACTATAAAGGTTATTATAGAAAAAAATTTGAATAACTACTATACTATTTTTAAAAAGTTAGCAATATAAGAAAACAAAAAAATATATATTTAAGCAATAAAAAAGTTATTGTAACTTACTATTTTACGTTTCGCAAAAGGGAGAAGATTAAAATTTATAAAAATATAAAAATCTATAAGAAGTCCCAAGTCATTCGAAAATGAAATCGTGGTGACAGCAATCAAATAACATTTTGAGTTTTAAAAACGAGATGAATAATTGAATATGGGATCTCCTCTGTGCCTTTAACCTTCCTTAATCAAACCCATAATTCGGTTTGTTCTCTCTCGCCTCTCTTTACCAATAGAAGGGGACGCTTAGAAGATTATGCGCTTTCATTCATACACGAGCTCTGCTGCAAACAGGATATGACAACAGTAAAACACGATATGACAGCTGTAAAACAGGAAATGACCTTAAACTAGGAAATGACAGTGATAAAACAGTAAATGAAAAACAGCAGATGACCTCGGTAAAAAAAAAAAGGAGGTGACAGCAATAAAACAGGATATGGCAGTATGACAGCGGTAAATAATACGAAATTGGTAACACGGGAAATGACAGTAGTAAAACAGGATATGACAGTCGTGAAACAGTATATGACAGCAGTAAAACAGAAAATGACAACGGTAAAACAGGATATGACAGCGGTAAAACAGGGTATGACAGCGGTAAATAATACGACATTGGTAACACAGGAAATGACAGCAGTAAAACAGGATATGACAGCAGTGAAACAGTATATGACAGCGGTAAAACAAAAAATGACAACTGTAAAACAGGGTATGACAGCGGTGAAACAAGAAATGACAACAGTAAAACAGGATGTACCAGAGGTAAAACAGGATATGACAGCAGTGAAACAAGAAGTGACAACAGTAAAACAGGATGTACCAGAGGTAAAACAGGGTATGACAGCGGTGAAACAGGAAGTGACAACAGTAAAACAGGATGTACCAGAGGTAAAACAGGATATGGCAGCGGTGAAACAGGAAGTGACAACAGTAAAACAGAATGTACCAGAGGTAAAACAGGATATGACTGCAGTGAAACAGGAAGTGACAACAGTAAAACAGGATGTACCAGAGGTAAAACGTGATATGACAGCGGTGAAACAGGAAGTGACAACAGTAAAACAGGATGTACCAGAGGTAAAACAGGATATGACAGCGGTGAAACAGGAAGTGACAACAGTAAAACAGAATGTACCAGAGGTAAAACAGGATATGACAGCAGTGAAACAGGAAGTGACAACAGTAAAACAGGATGTACCAGAGGTAAAACAGGATATGACAGCGGTGAAGCAGGAAGTGGCAACAGTAAAACAGGATGTACCATGGGTAAAACAGGATATGACAGCGATGAAACAGGAAGTGACAACAGTAAAACAGAATGTACCAGAGGTAAAACAGGGTATGACAGCGGTGAAACAGGAAGTGACAACAGAAAAACAGGATGTAGCAGAGGTAAAACAGGATATGAAAAACAGGAAGTGACAACAGTAAAACAGGATGTACCAGAGGTAAAACAGGATATGATAGTGGTAAAACAGGAAGTGAATAAAAAACAGAATATACCAGAGGTAAAACAGGATATGACAGCAGTGAAACAGGAAGTGACAACAGTAAAACAGGATGTACCAGAGGTAAAACAGGATATGAAGCGGTGAAACAGGAAGTGGCAACAGTAAAACAGAATGTACCAGAGGTAAAACAGGATATGACAGCGGTGAAACAGGAAAACAGGATGTACAAGATACTTTCAATCAGAAAACAGTAAAACAGGATGTACCAGAGGTAAAACAGGATATGACAGTAGTGAAACAGGAAGTGACAACAGTAAAACAGGATGTACCAGAGGTAAAACAGGATATGACAGCGGTGAAACAGGAAGTGACAAATTAAAACAGAATGTACCAGAGGTAAAACAGGATATGACAGCGGTGAAACAGAAGTGAAAAAGTAAAACAGAATGTACCAGAGGTAAAACAGGATATGAAGCGAAAAGTGACAACAGTAAAACAGGATGTAACTGAGGTAAAACAGGATATGACTGCGGTGAAACAGGAAGTGACAACAGTAAAACAGGATGTACCAGAGGTAAAACAGGATAAAGCAGTGAAACAGGAAGTGACAACAGTAAAACAGGATGTACCAGAGGTAAAACAGGATATGACAGCGGTGAAACAGGAAGTGGCAACAGTAAAACAGAATGTACCAGAGGTAAAACAGGATATGACAGTGATGAAACAGGAAGTGACAACAGTAAAACAGGATGTACCAGAGGTAAAACAGGATATGACAGCGGTGAAACAGGAAGTGGCAACAGTAAAACAGAATATACCAGAGGTAAAACAGGATATGACAGCGGTGAAACAGGAAGTGACAACAGTAAAACAGGATGTACCAGAGGTAAAACAGGATATGACAGCGGTGAAACAGGAAGTGACAACAGTAAAACAGAATGTACCAGAGGTAAAACAGGATATGACAGCAGTGAAACAGGAAGTGACAACAGTAAAACAGGATGTACCAGAGGTAAAACAGGATATGACAGCGGTGAAACAGGAAGTGACAACAGTAAAACAGGATGTACCAGAGGTAAAACAGGATATGACAGCGGTGAAACAGGAAGTGACAACAGTAAAACAGAATGTACCAGAGGTAAAACAGGATATGACAGTGGTGAAACAGGAAGTGACAACAGTAAAACAGAATGTACCAGAGGTAAAACAGGATATGACTGCAGTGAAACAGGAAGTGACAACAGTAAAACAGGATGTACCAGAGGTAAAACAGGATATGACAGTGGTGAAACAGGAAGTGGCAACAGTAAAACAGGATGTACCAGAGGTAAAACAGGATATGACAGCGGTGAAACAGGAAGTGGCAACAGTAAAACAGGATGTACCAGAGGTAAAAACAGGATATGACATTCACCAGAGGTAAAACAGGATATGACAGCGGTGAAACAGGAATGTGACAACAGTACAGTAAAACAGGATGTTCCAGACAGTAAAACAGGATAAAAAACAGGATATGACAGCGGTGAAACAGGAAGTGGCAACAGTAAAACAGAATGTACCAGAGGTAAAACAGGATATGACAGCGATGAAACAGGAAGTGACAACAGTAAAACAGGATGTACCAGAGGTAAAACAGGATATGACAGCGGTGAAACAGGAAGGGATGTAACAGAGGTAAAACAGGATATGACAGCGGTGAAACAGGAAGTGACAACAGTAAAACAGGATGTACCAGAGGTAAAACAGGATATGACAGCGGTGAAACAGGAAGTGACAACAGTAAAACAGGATGTACCAGAGGTAAAACAGGATATGATGATGACAGCAGGATGAAACAGGATATGACAGCGGTGGAAGTGACAACAGTAAAACAGGATGTACCAGAGGTAAAACAGGATGTGACAGCGGTGAAACAGGAAGTGACAACAGTAAAACAGAATGTACCAGAGGTAAAACAGGATAAATGACAGCGGTAAAACAGGAATGAAACAAATGACAACAAACAGGAAGTGGCAACAGTAAAACAGGATGTACCAGAGGTAAAACAGGATATGACAGCGGTGAAACAGGAAGTGGCAACAGTAAAACAGGATGTACCAGAGGTAAAACAGGATATGACAGCGGTGAAACAGGAAGTGACAACAGTAAAACAGGATGTACCAGAGGTAAAACAGGATATGACAGCGGTGAAAGAGCAAGATGGAAGCGTTGCAGAACTTGGTGGATATGCCTGGTGATTCTCTCGCGAGCATCTGCGTCGCGTCAAACGTCTAATCTCGTGAAGTGGTGTTATTTTGTTCCAGAAATGCCTCTCGTCTTTCGTGGGCGCCATGAGAGAGAGAGAGAGAGAGAGAGAGAGAGAGAGAGAGAGAGAGAGAGAGTTTGGGAAAAGGTTTTATGCCCAACGTTTGTCTAGACGTAAAAATCAAGCCCAATTACGTCTGTGCTAATTATTCTTGCATGATAAATTAGGAGACATCTACCATGCAAATGAGCCTGACTTATAACCTGTAAAATCACTGAAGTTTCTAACAAAAAACAATATTCAATTTCCAACTAGTTAATGTTACTAAGGAATGAACTCCTATGTTTGTACAATGGCCGTAATAATGCATCTTTAGAATAGCTAAGAGTTATTCGTGAATATGTGCCACCACTGACCTTCCCTCTTTAAGTAGCTGCTTATATTTTCCTTTTGAGCCTAAACTTCAAAACAATATAATAACGGGTATGTAATGTGAGTGTATACACCAACATAAATTATTACTCCTGTTTTCCAGGAGCGAAAAGGTACACCACCTTTAGTTTTTGGGAGATCGTTGCAGAAACACTGTATAACCCCAGAGAGAGAGAGAGAGAGAGAGAGAGAGAGAGAGAGAGAGAGAGAGAGAGAGAGAGAGACAGGTTTTACTTTCGAAAAGAAATATGTATAAACAAGTACATGTATAATGTATACATCACGACATGACATCTTTATCATTCGCTAAACGAGAACCGAGAATTAAAAGTTAAGCAGAGTTTATGGGCAATGATGTACAGAAACAAAGATCAACCGCCGTTCCTCAAATCTCATTACTACTCCAAAACAGTTCTCCCTGTATTCTGATAATCTACTTACATTTTTATCTGTTTATCTATTAATTTGTTAATTTATTTTGTTTCAATAAGTGATCCCTTCTCTGTGTATTTCCCATTACCTTCTGTAACTTCTTTCTAATGAACACAATAATATTCTTTGGAAGCTTGAATTTCAAGTCAGTGGCCCCTTTGGTGGGCTTGTTCCATATGAATAGGGTTCATCTCCTGAATAATAATAATAATAATAATAATAATAATAATAATAATAATAATAATAATAATAATAATAATAATAATACGGAAAATCTGATACAATTGACCATTTTCATTGCTGTTCGACCCTCACCAGAGGGGAGGTTTAATTAATTAATTCAATATTCTTCAGCTTTGACGGAAACCCTTCAAGATGACAGGTGTTCTGTGTTTAACAATTAGCGTTAATTTGTCTGTCCATCTCTGTGTCTGTTGCTTTTCAGTTTACTTTTGAATTTGGACGAAATTCTGTAGACAGGTGAGCTGACACCGGATGTATGTAGTTCTACTGATAATGAATTTCAACGATGTTTTTTCAAGTTATTTAATGATTACGGAAGGTTAGATTTCGAGATTAATTCGGATATGGATGTAAATCCTGGATTTATCTTCTGGATTCTATTGATATCTTGTGGATTTTTTATGGATTTTGGAGAACGTTTCTTATATCTTTAAAAAAGTCATTCCTTTCACGTTGGTGATTGAATATGACTGTATATAACTGGGAGTTTTAATTTTTGTAATGTATTGATAAAGTGCTGCAAGTAATTTGCTAATACATTGGATTAAATCTGATAGAAATTTCCCATAGATAATAAAACACAAATTTAGAATACTCATCTACTATGGTGACTGCATATGACTGTGTATAACTGGTCGTTTCAATTTTTTCATGTATTGATAAAGTACAGCTGTAATTTGCTAATAAATTTTATTTAATTTAAGAGAAATTTCGTATAGGTAAAATACAAATTTAGAATACCTTTAAAGTTATAGACACGCGTCTTCGCATAATAAAAATAAAAAAAAATAAAGTTCAGCTTCAGGAAATCTGAGCTTAATAAAAATATTAATTTTTAAATTCATTCTTTTGGAAATACCTTTTCATATTCTTAACCATTAGCGTTGTAAAGTAGTATATATTTTCAGGAACACTTAACATCTCCCAAAACAAGAGAGGAGGAAGGCGCTTGTGAAGGCTCATTTATTTGTGCCGGGATAATGTTCCCTTGAAACAGGGTCGTGTTTATCACGAGGCAGGGGCTGTGTTTATGTATGGTGATGATGCTGTATCTTTGTATAAAATACACGGCTGTAAGCAACAGATGTGCACACACACACACTCATATGTATATAGTATATATGTGTATATATATATATATATATATATATATATATATATATATATATATATATGGATATATATATATATATATATATATATATATATATATATATATATATTATATAAAATATATATATATATATATATATATATATGTATGTATGTATGTGTGTGTTGTGTGTGTGTGTGTTTGTGTATAAAAAATTAATGGATAAAACTGAACAGTAGGAAATCCTACACTAGATATAATAAAAATATATTAGTTATATATATACAAGGTTAGAGAGAGGCCTACATAAGTAAATAAATAATATGTATGTATGTATACACACACACACACATATATAGATCAGAAAAAAAAAAAGATAAAATTGAACAACAAGGATAATAAAAGGCAGACAGAGAGAGGCCTACAAAAATGAATTTATAACAAAGCAATTTCATGTCACTGGACCGAATGTCAAATTTAGAAAGCTTCAATATTTATCTTTAGAATAATGTTTGCTCGTTAAGTGGTTTGCCCGCGCTAATTATTATTATTATTATTATTATTATTATTATTATTATTATTATTATTATTATTATTATTATTATTATTATTATTATTATTCAAGAAGATAAACCCCTATTCATGTGGAACAAGCCCACCACAGGGGCCACTGACTTGAAATTCAAGCTTCCAAAGAATTTGGTGTTCATTTAGAAAGAAGTAACAGAAGATAAATAGGAAATGCAGAAAGAAGAGATCAGTTATCAGATAAGAAAAAAAGAAAATTTAATAAATAAACAGATGAAAATATAGATAAATGATTTAGAATACAAGGTGAATTGCAATTGACTGACCTAAGTCTTCTAAAGCACAGACAAGGTATTGCAGCTTTCATTTTGCAATTGAGTTGTGTAATAGTAGCTAAACTTATTATAATAATAATAACAACAGTAACTATAATATACAGTGTTTTCTTTATATTGCAGTACCTTGAACTACCGTCGCTTCAATTTCGCATCTAGAAATAGCTCCACATTTCACTGCAATATTCACTGAATCCATTCAACAGATTTGACGTCCTAATATCACGCTACTGCCATTTTCCAGCCTTGACCTTTGAAATGGGCTTCTGTTTGCTCAATATATCGGTAATGCTTCCCTGAAGAGACTTTATCAAAATTGGAGAGAGAGAGAGAGAGAGAGAGAGAGAGAGAGAGAGAGAGAGAGAGAGAGAGAGAGAGAGAGAGAGAGTTCTTGTCCACATGAAAATTCAGTTTCACCAACTAACTGCAATATTGCAAAAAGAATTAAGTAATGGAGAAGTGTGGACATTTTTAAGAGAGAGAGAGAGAGAGAGAGAGAGAGAGAGAGAGAGAGAGAGAGAGAGAGAGGGTTTTGGGTTAAATAGGGATATTTTCCTGACTTTGTTGAGGGACCTTTCTTGAACGAGTTTACCGAAAAGAACATTTTCCTTTAATCTAGTTTCATGGGGATGGAGGCTTAGAATAGCCATGTTTATGTTAGAGTAAATATATTTCAGTCATCTCTTGTTTGGAGACCTTGGCTAAATCAAGGCGCGATTCGCTTTTGTTTTTGTAACTCAAGACGAAAAAATGAGACCGACTTTTTCGACAGCGAAGCCTTCATGTCAGGAAAGATCTATTTGCTTGTTTGCTGTCGCCTCGACTTAAAAATAAATAAATACATAAATAAATAAATGAATAAATAGATAAATATATAAATAAATTGATAAACAGATAAATAAATTGATAAATAAATAAATAAATAAATAGATAAATAAATGGATAAATAGATAAATAAACAAATAAACAAATAGATAGATACATAGAATAATAAGTAAATAACAAAAAAAAAAAATAATAGAAATAGAGAGAAAACAAGAGACTTTCTACAGAAAACAAACAAAACAACCGACTTCCACTTCTTCTTTGCAGCCCAGGAGCGAAATGAGAACAGCTCACGCACACACGAACAGAAAATTGCGACGCTAAAGCAAGTTACACTCACTCAAAGCATGCACACATGCTCTCTCTCTCTCTCTCTCTTTCGCCAACGCGCGCGCGTCTTCCTTCTCCTGTGCTACCTGGCGTCGCCTCCTCTACCACTTATCGCAACGAGGGATCGGTCGCGTGTTTTCGCAAGGCCATCAATTCTCTATAAACCTCAGGCATCTGAGAATGATTGGCTGCTACGACAGGTCTGTTCGTCACAGAAAATATATATACGGCTATGATGAGGACCGCCATATGTTTTGGGGGGAGAGGGGGTCTGTATCCACAGTAAGTGGGCACTATAAAGGAACTGTTTTTCTTGCCTGTCTAAATCGGCAACGGAATCTTTGATGATTCTTGCGCGTTCAAAAGGAAAGTTTGCGCAGACGTCAGCAGTGAAGAATCGGCTTCAATGTTTTGTTTTGGCGTAATTGTATCTTTTTCTCTAGTTTTCATTTTAATACTTTAAAAAGAAAACCGAAAACTCACTGACCATTAGACCTTGTGTATAAATGACCTAGATATATATTAACAAATAAACTTTGGCTAAATTTGAGTTGCTGTCAATATATCGCCATTTGTATTGGTAGAAATGTTTCTTTTTCTCTACTTTTCATTTTAATACAAAAAAATAAAAACTCATGGACCACTAGATCTTGTGTATAAATGACATAGAAATATTTGCACAAACAAGCATTATCTCAATTTTTAGTTAAATGTCAATATATCCCCACAACCTACATAAGCATTCTTAACCTGAACTACTAGATTTTTGTTATAAATGACCTAAAAATATATATGTAAATAAACATTGGAAAATTTTTTGTTAATGTCAGTATCTTAAACCATTTGAAAACCACTGATAAAGGTTTTGTAATTAGTGAAAACAGAATAAAATGGATTTGTATTCATGAAAAAGAAATAATGTATAACACACTTAACATTCCCTGGTGGATGTCTGATACTTGTTAATAAAAACATTATCTCCGGAGTTGGGAAAAGCGTTGGTAAAAAAATTGGTGCACTGTTGGCAAAGCCATAGTAGGTGTTTGAAATTTAGTTATTATTATTATTATTATTATTATTATTATTATTATTATTATTATTATTATTATTAATTTTTTTTTCTATCGCAGTCATCCTATTCGACTGGGTGGTTTTTATAGTGTGGGGTTCAGGGTTGCATCCTGCCTCCTTAGGAGTCCATCACTTTTCTCACTATGTGCGCTGTTTCTAGTAGCACATTCTTCTGCATGAGTCCTGGAACTACTTCGGCATCTAGTTTTTCCAGATTCCTTTTCAGGGATCTTGGGATCGTGCCTAGTGTTCCTATGATTATGGGTACAATTTCCACTGGCATATCCCATATCCTTCTTATTTCGATTTTCAGGTCTTGATACTTATCAATTTTTTCTCTTTCTTTCTCATCTATTCTTGTGTCCCATGGTATTGCCACATCAATGAGTGATACTTTCTTCTTGATTTTGTCAATCAACGTCACGTCTGGTCTATTGGCACGTATCACCCTATCTGTTCTGATACCATAGTCCCAGAGGATCTTTGCCTGATCGTTTTCTATCAGTCCCTCAGGTTGGTGTTTGTACCACTTATCTTCTGCAAGCTAGCTGGTGTTTCTTGCACAGGCTCCAGTGGAGGGCTTTGCTACTGAATCATGCCTCTTTTGTACTGGTTCTGTGCAAGCGCCGGACATTCGCTTGCTATGTGGTTTATGGTCTCGTCTTTCATATTGCACTTCCTGCATATGGGTGAGATGTTATTTCCATCTATTGTTCTTTGAACATATCTGGTTCTTAGGGCCTGATCTTGTGCCGCTGTTAGCATTCCTTCTGTTTCCTTCTTGAGTTCTCCCTTCTGTAGCCATTGCCATGTTTCATCGCTGGTCAGTTCTTTAGCTGTCTCATGTACTGTCCATGCATTGGTTTGTTGTACCATTCCTCTCTTCTGTTTTTCATTCTGCTGTCTCTGCATATTTCTGGATCTTCGTCTACTTTTATCAGTCCTTCTTCCCATGCACCTCTTAGCCACTCGTCTTCACTGGTTTTCAGATATTGCCCCAGTGCTCTGCTCTCGATGTTGACGCAGTCCTCTATTCTTAGCCCCCTCTCCCCCTTCCTTTCGTGTTATGTATAGTGTGTGTATTTTGCTCTTTGGTGTAGTGTTTTGTGTATTGTCATGTGTTTCCCTAGTTTTCTGATCTATGCTGCGGAGTTCAGCCTTCGTCCACTCCACTACTCCTGCGCTGTATCTGATTACTGGTACTGCCCATGTGTTTATGGCTTTCGTCATGTTTCCGGCGTTGAGTTTTGACTTGAGTATCGCCTCAAGTCTCTGCATATATTCTTTCCTGATCGTGTCCTTCATCTCTTGGTGTTTTATATCCTCTCCTTCTATTATTCCCAGGTATTTGTATCCTGTCTCATCTATGTGTTTGATGCTATTCCCGTCTGGTAGCTTTATCCCTTCAGTCCTTGTCACTTTGCCTTTATGTATGTTGACCAAGGCGCATTTTTCTATTCCAAACTCCATCCTGATGTCCCCAGATACAATCCTTACAGTCTGGATTAGGGTATCTATTTCATTATTATTATTATTATTATTATTATTATTATTATTATTATTATTATTATTATTATTATTATTATTATTATTATTCAGAGAATAAACCATATTCATATGGAACAAACCCACCAAAGGGGCCACTGACTTGAAATTAGAGCTTCCAAAGAATATGGTGCCCATTAGAAAGTAAGAGAAGGTAAAGGGAAATACAGAAAGAAGAAATCTCACTCATTAAAAAGAATAAAATAAATTAAAAAATTAATGAATAGATAAAAAGTCAATACTTTAAAGGAATTAGACAAAATATACATGCACCCAACATGCAAATTTGTATATGGAATATACGCCAAGGCTTATATTGATGATAAACCAAAAAAATACGCCGACCATGCACGCATTTTTCACTAAAAAACTAATAAAAAAGAAAACTTTATACTCTAATCTCAGCAGGAATAACAGCATCATACGTCAACGAGACTTCGGAAAAACGCAGCTGATATAAACAAATGACGTCATACGATTTTCATACAATAGTTTCATCGTGTGACCAACAATCATTTTGATAAATCACACCAATGGAACAGATGGGAACAATCAGCCGGAACAGGAACAGGACACGAAAATATAATAATAAAAAAACTACGATTCATCAGAAAACGCAGATCTGTCAGAGAGAGAGAGAGAGAGAGAGAGAGAGAGAGAGAGAGAGAGAGAGAGAGAGAGAGAGAGAGAGAGAATTGTTTCCACAGAACAGAAATATGAGAATGGATGGCACGAAGACACATGTGAACAAGATACAAATTTATCTTGGTAAACTTCATCCGGTTATATGCCAGCAATAAATATCGTCCGTGGAGGTATTAGTCAAAGTTATTAATCAGGTTACTCGTTTTGGGAAGAAATAATCGGAGAACCGAGACAGGCGCAAATGAATGGAGCTTACGAGTGACGGGGATCAGCGGCAGTGAATCACTCGTGTGGAGGTACGAAGCAATTTCTGTAAACCCTTTGTCTAAACTAAAACGAAAAAGCGCTGAAAAGGTTAAAATGCGCCACAGGAATGATAATAAATAAACACCAATGGTGGTTTCTGCAGTTCCAGCGATACTTTGTTCTGTTTGGGTCAAAGGTGAAAATCTTCTTCAAATCTGCGGTTGGCTCTTCTATATAATTTAGATTATAGATAGTTTTTAGTTTTCTGTAAAAGAAAACTATTTTAGAGATGGCTTTGTCTGTCCGTCAGCACTTTTGCTGTCCGCCCTCAGATCTTAAAAACTACTGAGGCTAGAGGGCTGCAAATTGGTATGTTGATCATCCACCCTCTAATCATCAAACATACCAAATTGCAGCCCTCTAGCCTCAGTAGTTTTTTTTTTTATTTTATGTACGGTTAAAGTTAAACATGATCGTGCGTCTGGCACCGCTATAGGTGCCAAGAACACAGGCCACCACCGGGCCGTGGCTGAAAGTTTCATGGGCCGTGGGTGAGTTTTATGGGTCGCGGCTGAGAGTTTCCATACAGCATTATACGCTGTATAGAAAACTCGATTGCGCCGAAGAAACTTCTGAGCATTTTTTATTTGTTTTACTTAGTAAAGATTTCCGTTTTGCTTAATCTTTATTATTTCTATTCTTCATTAATCGGTTTTCTGAACAAAGAATCTTGTTTTGTTTTATTTATACTGTTTGATATTAACAATGGTAATACCAATGATGTTTTTTATTATTATTATTATTATTATTATTATTATTATTATTATTATTATTATTATTATCACTGAAAATAATAGCTGTTTAAATGCTATTGCCTTCAGATAAAGTCTCCTCCTAGCTGTTATTATTATTATTATTATTATTATTATTTTTTTTATTATTATTATTATTATTATTATTATTATTATTATTAATTTGTATGAAGACTGAGTGTTCGATAACAGTGATATTGTGAAGAAGTTATGATAAAGAAGAGCAGCTCAGAGTATTCTTTGAGGAATATTCTGGAATTTCTCGATTCCTAATTCCATACTTTAAATCTGTCATAACAATTCAGTTTACATTTCTTCAGTAAAGAACAAGATAAGGAATGTGAAATACATTAATTGAACAACAAGAGTTATTCACTTTCATTATAAAGAGAAAATGTATAAAAACAAACTCCCCACTCACTTAAATTGAAACTGATTATACGTAGAAAAACAATAATTGTGAATTCCTACAGTGAATAACAAGAGTTATTCACTTTCATTAGAAAGAAAAAATGTATAAAAAGCAAGAGTTATTCATTTTCATTACAAAGAAAAAATTGTAAAAAGAAACATCATAAAGAAAAAATTAATATAAAGGAACTCCGCACTCACTCAAACTGAAATAGATGACACATAAAATGTAATTACTGTTATTACTGTCATTATTAAGAGAGATGAAGGAGATGAGATCTCCCTCCAGGAATTACCTTCATAAAGCTTTTATTAAGCCTTCTTCATCTTGTCAGGAACTGCTGACAGGAAGATTGCTAATTGCTCTGGGTAAATGAGATGTCTGTTAATGAGCTTGGTTATATTAGAGTATATATGTTAATGGGCTGTATATATATATATATATATATATATATATATATATATATATATATGTATATATATATATATATATATATGTATATATATATATATATATATATATATATATATATATATATATATATATATATATATATATATATATATATATATATATATATATGTATATATATATATATTATATAAATATTATATATATATATATAAAACATATATATAATATACATATATATATATATATATATATAATATATATATATATATATATATATATATATATATATATATATATATATATATATATATTGGGTGTATATATATATATATATATATATATATATATATATATATATATATATATATATATATATATATATATATATATATATATATATATATATATATATATATATATATATATATATATATATTTGTATAATGAACCAGCCATGGTTCCACAGGTTCCAAAAATCAAAACAAAAGAATGGGACTGGACTGACTGGCAGCAGTCGTGACAAACCACTGACTGAAGCACCTTAAAACTAATTTATTGTAATAATTTATATACATATCTCCAAGTGAGTCCGGTTTGGTTCAAAATAAATCAAATAAATAGCATACTCAATATTACCATCAATGAAATATAGTTACCAGCAGCAAACATTGGAAATAATAATAAACGATTCAGTTAATTTAAATATCATAATGAGTCAATTCAAAATATCAATACATCACCAAATACATAACAGGAGTCAGTTCAAAATAAAAATAACACCGATGTAGCTAAACCAAAGTTACTTTACGATATACCAACATCAAAGTAAAATAACAATGCACATACAGAAAACATTAGTTTAACTGTTGTAAATAGGGTTATACAAATCCATAAACACTTTAGCTACATCTCTCGACAGCATAAAAATCAAACTTAACACAAAGCAATAAACAAGCAGCAAACGATAATCAAATCACGTAACACACACCATAGTAGTAAATAACAATGACACCCATCAGCAAACACACGGCTTCAACAATAACAATCACAAACAATGATCAATTCAAATAAACAGTAATATGGTATAAATACAACTCACAGCAACGTCAAACACAAAAACAGACGATCTCTGTAGAAACGCCAGGACAGACACCACTGTCCAAAAATCATCTCACCCAGATGATTACGGTGGAATCATCAAACTGCTGAAGTCAACAGGCAGCCCATGCCTGCTGCTTAACAAAGTCACCATGCTGCCATG